>NC_051178.1:199968240-200268240 GCF_013339695.2 Rhipicephalus sanguineus
AGAGGAAATCTCCCACCGGCACCACCTTGCAGGTCAAAGCGTAAGACTGGTTACATACTACGCTACGAGGGACGAACGGGTGCCGCTATAAGGAGCTTCGCCCCTAAAAAAAAACAAATAACACAGACGTAAACACGAATAAGTGGTCACAAGAAAAAATGTCTATACGCGCGAGGCCAAATCGGTATTTTTTAAGAAAGTAGGGCTCGATGGGCCTGGTCACGCCGAGCAGCACAACCCCTCGGGAACAGACAATCATCAAGGTTCGTACACTTTAGACCAATAAGTCCATATTCCTTGATGAGCAGTGTTCGCTGCATAACAAATGCGGGACACTCAAAAATTATGTGTTCTAGTGTCTCACAGGAGTCACACGACGTACATGATGGACTGTCTACACGACCTTGTCGGTATAAACGCTCACGCACTAATACAGAGCCAACTCTTAGCTTATATAAGAGGGCTCTGTCACAACGAGGCAATCCACGACCACGAATACGGGGAGGGAACAACCCGCGGCTTGCTACACGTTGGTCAGGGTGCTGCTTTAAAAGATGTCGGCGGATCAACAGACGAGCGTTGTCTATCAGACATGAAATTTCTTGGCAGTCGCACTCGTTGTGGGCACAACTTGAAGCAACGTGATCGGCCTCTTCATTCCCAGCAATACCCACATGCGAAGGTATCCACTGGCAAATGAGGGACACCCCACTAGAAATAATGTTTGTGGCAGATTTTACAATGCTGCATGTAATTGGACCGTCGCAGTCTTTTCTCAACAGTCTGCTAAGGGCAGCACGAGAGGAAGGAAGGAAGGAAGAAACAAGCGGAAAGACAGGGAGGTTAGCCAGTTCTTAGACCGGCTGGCTACCCTGTGCTGGGGGACGTGGTAAGGGGGATAAAAAATGATAGAAGACAGATGTTACATAAAGTCACAGTTTCGCCGCAACCGCGAAGCAACGGATGCGATAGCAACAAATTGGAATGTAGCGCAAAGAACGGAAACCAGCTCGAAATTTCCAGCGCGTCGCTCAAGCGCAAAGGACGCACGAAAAGAACACACAGGACGAGCGCGAACTATGACGCGTCACAGCTCGACACTTGAAGCGCACCGCTCAAACATAAAGCAGGACGCACGAAACGAACGAACAGGTACACACAGGACGAGCGCGAACTAACTGTCACAGTTGTTACTTATTTCTGTTTGAACAGCGCGCTCCTTTCGCAAACGTGGCCGCTGCAGAGAGCGAAGTGACCTTCGTACACTCTGTGACTTCAGCGCGGACATCGCGGGGAAAGCATATGACAGACAACCCCCCGCTCCACGACCCGCCCCCCCCCCGCCCCTTTCTTTCCTCGGATAAGCGCACGAATGCGACCACGCCCTGTAGGGCGAAGAGAAACAGCGTTCGCAGGAGCGGGGCGAGCTGGCCGACGCCTTTAAGTGCGCCCGTTGCGCTCCTAGCGCCATCTCGCTGGTAATGAAGAAACGCTTATAAGCGCTGTTGTGCCTGGGCATCTGCTTTCGGGCAACCAGGAGAGGAATCAGCACCTGGACTTCGGTCAACACCTGCGTGTTGCTCATGCCGGCGCATCCCGGTTCGGAGAAAGGTCAACACCTGCGACCGGCGGACGCTCAACAGGTTAGAAGGCCGTCAACACCTGCGACCGGCGGGCGCTCAACAGGTTAGAAGACCGTCAACACCTGCGTGTTGCTCATGCCGGCGCATCCCAGTTCGGAGGAAGGTCAACACCTGCGGCCGGCGGGCGCTCAACAGGTTAGAAGACCGTCAACACCTGCGTGCGGCTTCTGGCAGCTCGTCGCAATTGATACTCCTGGCAGCGCGCCGCAATTTGGAGAACTTGGATAGGAGGCCAACACCTGCGACCGGCGGACAGTCGGCAGGACAATGGACGGCTAGACGATTTAAGGCCGTGCCGGTCCATGGAACGGGAGAGAGGAGGGAGATCGGAGATCGGAGAAGGAGAACGACTCGAACGGAGTCAAACCAGCCGACGTGGTCGGGCTGGCAGTCATGTTGCCTGGTAGCAAAAATATGTAAATAGTTGTACATAAAATCTTTTCCTTCTTCACCTTGCCATTACTGACTACTCCGAGCACGATAGCGATGGGCCACGCAACCTCATTCATAACAGTGGTGGCAGCGGTGGGATGCAACGACCTCGGATCCTACGCCGCGCACCCGAGGGGCCCTACTCCAGACGTAACAGTGGATGGCAGCTCGGTGGGATCGGCCAGCGTCAGCTACCCTGGTGTGGTGAGTGCCTGAAGTTTACTTCTCTTATTGCCAGACCTAGCTAGCCCAAGTCTTTGTTAGCAGGTTTTGGTTGCAGACTTGTAACTTTGTTTGGTCAGCCAAGAATTGGATGGTCTGACCGCTTAGTTTAAGTAGAGGGTAAACGAGGCGGAGTGCAGTGTCAGTATGGACAAGTTCAGTGTGCTGGACCTCCTTGAAATTTGCAAGGAGTTGGGCATTTCGGTCGGCTCTGCTAAACGGAAACGGCAGATCCTTCCGATTATGGAGGCAGAGAGGGTAACTGTCGAGGAGGCCCAGGAAGCTCATGAGGATATTCGAGCGAGAAAAGAGGAAATAGATCAAGAGAACAGAGAGAAACAGATAAAAGAAAGAGAGAAGAAAGCTGCCGAGAGGCAACATGAGTTGAACCTAAGAGAGCTGGAACTTCGTATATCCGCCGCAAGACAGGTTCCCATAGTGAGGGATTCCGTAAAGATGGAAGACCTGTTACAGCCGTTCAAAATTGGCGAGGACATCGCACTGTTTCTTGTTAATTTTGAGCGAACGTGCGAGAAGGCCGGATTCTCCCTCGAAAGTTGGCCGCAAGAGTTGCTAACTCTTCTTCCGTGCGAGGCCGCCGATGTTATTGCTAGACTCAGTAGGAAGGACGCGGAAACGTATGACAAGGTCAAAGAGGCGCTGTTGCGCAAATGTCGCTTGTCAGCAAAAGCATTCCGACAGCGTTTGAGTCATACGCGCAAAGCTAGGGCATCGGACGAGGGCACGCACGGGGGAAGAGAAAAGATGGCCAACAGGCACGCAGAGTGCCTCGGACGTGGGAAAGGCTCAGTTTTAGCCTTAGTGTCAGACGGCCTGCAGGAAGTAACTGAGGTTAAGGATACGTTGTTCAGCCAGTGGGGTAATGTAGGTTCGGCCGAATGCAAAGGCCCAAGAGAGAGGTCTTTGCAGGGCAGTGATAAAGCCCCAGTAATGGAAGAGGTTCCTCAGAGCAAGCTGACTAGCTTAGAGAGCGTCGCGGCTGTCGTTCAGTCACAGGATATAACTGACGAAGACCGCGAGGGTAGCTCAGTTCAGCCGTTTGGAGCTTTGACTCCACAGAGTTCCGTACATGCGAGTACGAGGGACGAGGCGTCTAGTATTGTGAGCCGCTCCGAGGCGCAAAAGGATGAGGCGCGCCGCAGAGACCAAGAGGTCGAGAAGCGTCGCGAGGCACAGGAGGCTGAGACCCGTCGCGAGGCGCTTCAGGAGGCAGAGGCGCGTCACAAGGCCCTAGAAGAGGAGGCGCATCAGAGAGAACGAGAGGCTGAGGCGCTTCGTTGGGCGAGAGCGGACGAGGCGCTTCGAAAAGCGAAAGAGGCGCGAGAACAAGAGGCACTTCACATGGCGCGAGAAGCTGAGGCGCGTGAGGACGAAGCGCGTCGAAAAGTGCAGGATGAGGCGCGCCGCGGAGACCAAGAGGTCGAGATAAGTCGCGTCGCGCAGTACGCAGAGGACGCCTTCGGAGGCCTGAGAAAAGGGGCTATCCAGGATAGTGATAGATCACCCGAAGCTAGAGAGACATCTCAGGGCGAGCTAACTGAGTTAGAGAGTGTCGAGACTGTCGCTATGTCAGAAGTAAGGACACCTAGCGACGACACCGAGGATAGGCTAGTTGAGCCGCCTGAGATTCTGGCGATGAATATCGAAGGCAGCGTACTTGCGCGCGCGTGCGTCGAAGCTGCCAGCATTCCGAGCCGTTCAGTGAGGAAAAGGCGCCGGCGAAAGAAAAAGGGGAACGAAAGAGAGACCAGTAGCGGTAAGCGTGCTAAAGCGCTGGCAGAACGCGATGACCGCATCTCTCGAGACGCCAAGTTGAAGGCTTGGCCTGAAATCCCAAAAAGGCGTGCTAGGAAACGTCCCAAGTTGAGAGTCCCTCGGGGATCTAGATTGTGCGCTAAGCGCATCGCGAGGAAGCGAATGTCGATGAGATTCAGAAGCCGAGGTTTCCGTCTGTTCTCATCTTTTTCACTGCCGTGTAGAGGCAGGAGCGCAACGAGGTATCGCGCACATAGGTATCGTGACAAAGGCCCCAAAGTATGCACAAAGAGTCGTGCAAAAAGAAAGCGTCCGCAAGACAGAAATGCGGCAAAGGTCGCGACGCGGTTGAGGAAGAAGTTCGGACGTCGGCGCGAAATTGCGAGAGGGGCGCGATTGTCATTATTGACCGGTTTCTACTGCATGCGTCTGAACCACCAAGAGAACAGGAGGAGAGTAGCGCATGGTTCGCGGAATCGGTCAGAGGATGAATTGATGCGCAATCATCAAGACAGTAAGCGCGAGACAGCTGAGGAGCATGTTGATGAGCATCGGAGGCGGACGGAATGCTCCAAAGTCTGCACCAAGAAGCGTGCGAAAGGGAGAAAGCGTCCGAAAGATAGAAATGCGACAAAGGTCGCGACGCGGTTGAGAAAGAAGTTCAAAAGTCGGCGCGAAATTGCAAGACAAGTGCGATTGCCGTCAGGGACAGGTTTCTACCGCAGGCGTCCGCACCGCCGAAAGAAAAAGAAAAGAGAAGCGCATGATTCGCGGAAAAAGTCGGTGGGTAAAAGAACTCGCCGTTGTTCCTTTCGCGGAACGTTGAAACAGGTGCGACACCGCGAAGTCGGTGACCTTCGCGAGGTGGCAGGAGGCGACAAAGAAAAGTCCGCTACAGGGAAAGTAGTGAGGTTCGACGAGGGGGTGATTAACTTTCATGCGTATCGTACACCCCGCTTGACGAGAAAAGCCTTCTGGGCGCGACCACCGCGAGTGCGCCTGAAAAGTTGTGAGGACAGCTGTTGGCTTTCCTGGAATATCGACTCCGGATTTGATGGAAGGAATTTTGACTGTTGATTTTAGTTAGTAATTAGTATTCCTTGTTATTTCCGCGAGTGTTGATAGCTTAGTTAACTGTTATTGAACTTTGTTTTCTTTAGCGCTCTGTGGTTTTGTTTGTTAGCCGATATGCGTTGTGCAGCTAGCTATCGGAAGGTTAGTGACACGCATTAGAGCGAGTCGAGGGCTTTAAGAGACGAGCGCCTTGAATAGGGTTACGTCAGCTGACTATGAAAAGAGTTTGTGGTGTTTCCGTTGCGTGTCATGCGTGGACGCAAGGAAACATTGGGCAGTTTTCGGGTGGCGTGCGCTGAGTTAGCGTTGGGGTTTGAGGCCTGCTGTTTCCGTCACCGGCGGGAGCCCGCAAGCGGTTGGCGTATGACACGTGCGCAGTTACACGAAGGGCCGGCGCAGGGCTTTGTGTGCGCCGTTCGGGAGCTGCCTAGTAAGTCAAGGTGTCCCACGAGTGGTTAGCGGAACCTTAGGCGTTAAGCTGGGAGCTTGCGGGACGGGTAAGCAAGCCTAGGCTTTGTGCGAGTTTTGGTAGAGCCACGCAAAAATTTATTTTTGTTTGTTTTTTGTTCTTTTGGCGTGCGTTCTGTGTAGGAGCGAATGAGGAAAGGTTATAGCGAGTCGCTCGGTTGTTTGTAAAAATTGTGACCGCAAGAGTAGAGCTAGGTTAGTGGTACATCCGCGGAGTAGAAGCTCGCAGTGGCACTGGTACGTGCAATTACGGATGTCGTTTGCGAATTCAGTTCCTGATGTGGGTGCAGCGTGACAGAGTGCTCACGGGAACATGTCTAGCTTTAGTGGCGCAATATTAAGAATAACATGCGGAAGCGGTAACCCGCATGGGAGTGAGTTGTCGGCGTAAAATAATACACGTTAGCCGTGAGTAAAGATTTGTACGACCACTAATTGTGAAAGAGTGGTGTTTGTCGAGCGTAACCGAATGTTACTTGTTTGTGTTTACTGTAGAGGCAGTAATTTTGACCTATGTAGTGTCTAATTTTGGAGGGTAATCTAGCGTTGTAGTTGAAAATTGTTTCAACAGAGCTAGCTGTAGGTTGAGTTTTGTTTTGTTTTTGTGCTAGTTAGCGTGAGCATTTAAAGAAAAAGGTAGTTCAACATTGTTTTATGTGAAGCGTGTAAGCTTTATTTTCAATTTCAGTTCCTAGTTAGTAGAACCATGTTGTGTTCTTACTGTGTTACGCTTACGCTGAGAGCGTTTAGTGTAGAATTTAGCGAAGCCTTTGAGCTTCCGTTGGCTTCCTTGGTTGTTTACCTTCTATGCCTAAGCAGCTTTAGTACAATTACAATTCTTGAATTACCTCGGAGTTGTTTCTTTAACAACACCTGAAATTGAGGTCTGTGGTTGAACTCGTCGCCATACTATACGCACTTCTCCTCGTTTTATTTAAAGCGGGAACGTTAGTTGTCAGTAAGATTTGTTTCATTCATGTCTGGCAATTCGAGGGAGTGCGGAGGGCACTTGCAGCGTTGGGTGTAGTTTGATAATGGTTGCCCTGTCGAGTTCGTCTTATCCACAGGAGCATCGAGTCCGTGCCAGCCGAGTGTTCGTGTGGAATGTCACGAGAGCGGTGATCTTGGGAGCTTCGCCTCGAGCCGTGGATGAGCCTGGTGTCCGGCCGCATCAATTCAGCCGAGCTACGTGGAGCAGCTCGTCCTCCTGATGCATTGTTTGGCGGCGGGGGTGCTGTTGTGCCTGGGCATCTGCTTTCGGGCAACCAGGAGAGGAATCAGCACCTGGACTTCGGTCAACACCTGCGTGTTGCTCATGCCGGCGCATCCCGGTTCGGAGAAAGGTCAACACCTGCGACCGGCGGACGCTCAACAGGTTAGAAGGCCGTCAACACCTGCGACCGGCGGGCGCTCAACAGGTTAGAAGACCGTCAACACCTGCGTGTTGCTCATGCCGGCGCATCCCAGTTCGGAGGAAGGTCAACACCTGCGGCCGGCGGGCGCTCAACAGGTTAGAAGACCGTCAACACCTGCGTGCGGCTTCTGGCAGCTCGTCGCAATTGATACTCCTGGCAGCGCGCCGCAATTTGGAGAACTTGGATAGGAGGCCAACACCTGCGACCGGCGGACAGTCGGCAGGACAATGGACGGCTAGACGATTTAAGGCCGTGCCGGTCCATGGAACGGGAGAGAGGAGGGAGATCGGAGATCGGAGAAGGAGAACGACTCGAACGGAGTCAAACCAGCCGACGTGGTCGGGCTGGCAGTCATGTTGCCTGGTAGCAAAAATATGTAAATAGTTGTACATAAAATCTTTTCCTTCTTCACCTTGCCATTACTGACTACTCCGAGCACGATAGCGATGGGCCACGCAACCTCATTCATAACAGTGGTGGCAGCGGTGGGATGCAACGACCTCGGATCCTACGCCGCGCACCCGAGGGGCCCTACTCCAGACCTAACAGCGCCTGCCGTCTCTGAGTACTGCGGTAAAGGGTGTGTATATAAAGCTCGCCGTTAGCCACCTGGACGATCTGCGCTATGTGGCATAGTGGTTACAGCCACGCGCTGCGGATCGAGAAGTGCTGGTTCGATTCCACGCTTCGGAAGATTTTTTCGGAATTATTTTTCTTTGGCATTTTTATATATATATACATACTTATACATATACGAAGCATGACGGCGGCGACGGCGACGACAAAAATCAGCCGAGACTGTCCATATAATTGCTATCACAATAAAAAGGAAAGCAAGACAAGGAAAAAGATAGAAAAAAAATAAAGGAAAGGAGAATACGACACTGCTTAGAGTCTGTCTCTAAGACCAGTTGTCCGCAAGAAGCACAACAATGTTTTCACAGCCTTATGTGCTGACGACGTACTCGTCCAAGGTCCCAGAACCCTTTGTGCCGACACAGGGCGATTATCAAGTTTATCTAGCGCATTCGAAAGTTCTTGTCTTGGCGCATTGAAACGGGGACAGCTCTCAGGGCTCACTCAGACAGGCAGTGTGAGGCGCAGCGTGACAAGCTGTCTCTTCTTCTTTTTCTTCTTAACGTGCCCTCAAGATAGGAGATGACAAACATTGCAAGGGGACATTATTAGGGCTCACACAGCGAAACTTTTTATCTTAGAGTCAGAACTTACTCAGACCACAATTAACGAAGGAGTTCAGGGGAAGATGGAAGCTTGGAGAGATGAGAAATTCTTGAACACTTGGTCTCGCTGGAGCCGTAGTTTCGACAAGCGGTCTTGTCTTCTTCAAGGCTGCAACTTAAGCTTCAAGGCCGCAAAATAGTCGCAGCCTTGAAGTTGAAACGCTGACTCCAGCTACACCCCGTGTTCAAGAATCTTTTATCAGACCGCAATTGTACTTCGCAGCGTTCGCTCTCACTTCTTTCTCTCGCACGTGCATCTGCCATAGTTTATATAATATTTTTAGCAAATCTCCCACTATCTACTCGTGTTCCTCGAAAATCCCGCATACAATACGCAACCGTAGCCCATACATGCGCTTTCTGATGTGGCTCTGACGTCACAGCGTAAGCGCAAGAACACGCTGACAAGGCATACTTGCGGCGGTGTGTTTTGAGCGGCAGCCACGCGTCGGTTGTTTACCGCAGCGCTGCGCGCATGCTCCGAATCTCCCTACATGCCAAGTGAGAATAACAAAAAGCAGAAATAAATCAAAAAGTAAAAATAGAAGGAAAGAAAGACAACGCTAAGAGTTCCGAAGTTTCGATAGGATAGGGGAATTTCTCGCTGCCGGAGTGGTTTCTCATGCAAGAGGACCGTAAATATAAAAATAGTTGTAGTGCTCGGCAGTTTCCGTGGAATGCAAGGCTTCCTTCGCGTGGTCGGCGGCTGAAGTTGTAGGTACCCTGTGGAGCACACAGAGGACTACGAGAACGCGTAGGTGCGTTGGGAAGTGAGTGTGCATGTGTGTAAGAGGGGGGAGGAGGATGAAGTTTGTGCTCTGACAGATGCAAGCAAACAACAGTGTGTGTCCTCCGGCCGCCGAGGCTCTTCTTTCACACGCCGGTTGTGATGAAAGAGAAAAAAAAAAAAAAGGAGAGACAAGAGTGATATAAATAAACAGATAAATCCTACGCCCTCTAAGAACTGCGCTATAACACAATAGTCGCTGCGAACCACTGCAAAGCGCGCGTAAATTTTTTCGTCGAGTTTTGATAAAACGAGGTTGCCGGTAACTGCGTGTGTGGAATACAATGCCCTCTTGCTCTACTCCCACTTTGGTTCCTTTTTGTTTGTTTGGCACCCTGACTAAAATTAAACGTGAACAGTTCAAAAGCACACACTAGAACGCAAAATATTAGGCGTGTGTATCGCGCTTTAAGAGCCATAGCTAACAAGGGGTAGATCCGCGAAGTCGCGCATACATTTTCGTAGCGCCGGTTGGCAAAAAAAAAAAGGAAAAAAAGAGAGAACAGCCCCGATTTTTTTCACTCAATTACTGTTAGTGCTTTGAACAGGAAGTTTCACCGAATAAGAATGAAGGTTTTTACCCTCTTGTGTCGTGTTGTTTGTTGAAATTTGCTGTACTCTTGTTATCAAGAGACAACACCCCCGCAAGCATGGCTTCTAGGTTCCTACTTTCTTATGTTATACTTTTGTCTTGTTTTATTCCTTCCTATGGTCGGTATTGAAGGAATAGGTGGGATTTAACTCCGAACTTATACCTGTGTGCAAGAAGGAAATCACATTGAGCATTGTATAGGTGGCAGAAAGTTACATCAGGGAAGCACACAGAAATGTTTACTATAATCACCTCTGTATCGTGTCCGAAAGGTAACCCGGAGGTCGCGGGATAGAATCCCGGCCGCGGCGGCCGCATTTCGATGGAGGCGTAATGCTAGAGGCCCGTGTACTCAGATTTAGGTGCACGTTAAAAAAGACCAGATGGTCAAAATTTCCGTAGCCTCCTACGACGGTGTCCCTCATAATCATATCGTGGTTATAGGACGAAAAACCCAACAGTTATTAATATTGCTATGTCCGAAAAGTCAATGTCAGCCAGAAACAAATACTTGAAGTTGCGTGCAAGAAGTTTTAGAGCGCAAGTCAACGTTTGTTCGCCAGGCGAGGCTTACGAAAAGAACACAGTGATACGTACAAGAAATACTAATACAGTGATATTTAGAGACAGGGCTTACGAAAGCGGCTCTTGTAACAGATGGTCACGCGTCCGGTACACCCTAATTAAAAGGCGTTCCGGTGTTCCGCAACCATTCGATATCTTCAACAGTTCAGCTATACTTGGACTGAGCTTTGCATTGACGACAGTCACTGCTTGTGAACTTGCTCATCTTTTGCGCGGCGCCGTCTACATTTAGGATGCGCAAGTTCACTTAGCGCAATATAAAAATAAAATTTTAAAATATCGGGCGAAGTTTGCACTAAGTAGCGCGAGGCTTGAAACAGCTAAACTAGGCGATTCTGAAGAATAATCTGGTTGCTTCTAGGTTGTTTCTAGGCCTTAGCTAGGTGATGCAGGTTGTTTCTAGGTAGCTTCTGTTCTAGGTCGTTGCTAGGCTTTAGCTAGGTGATGCTAGGTTGTTCCTACGTTGCTTCTCAGCGCAGAGAGGTTCGAGTGAAACAACAGACAGTCACAGACACGACACGAATGTCCAAACTCCAGAGACAGAACATCGCGCTGAAACCGAGCGTTCGCACCTCTTATAGATCTACGGGCACGTCGTCGTTGGCGTAGGCCTTCCATCGCTTCGGGGTCGTCTCGCAGCCGCCGTTGCCTTTCTCGTTCCCTAGTATTCTCTCGTTGTACGTACTCTGGGTCTTCGGCTCGCTGCCGTCGCTTCGCAGCCATTTGGTTGGTTGGTTGGTTGGTTCCTCAGTACTTTGGCTCAACCCACTGCGGGGGATAGGCCATGAAGCGGACGGTGCTTTGCTTAGGAAACTAATTCACTTCGTGAAGGAAAAAGCTGAAATGAAATGTTTAGCCTTTACATATAAACTCGCAAGATTTAAAGCAGAGAAAAAAGAAGAAAAAAAAACGCCTATATAGAAACAACAACAAGAACAATAAAAAAAATATATATATATATATATATATATATACAGTTGCATATAAGACAACTGAGGCTACACTCAACATTCAATTCTTTTGGATTCTCGTAAAAAATTAGAGACAGCGTTGAAAACGCTCCTGTGGCTAAAACCAAATATGGTTGCCCCAAATGAAAGAATCACCGGAAGTGACAAATTCAAGCCCAACTTCCGCAGGGGTTCTTTTGTTGTTTTGTTGTTTTGTTGTTTTGTTGGGCTAACTGTTGTCTTCTTTCTTTTTAGTGGAAGTTGTGTGTAGTAGGATTTACCCAATTTCTGTGGCACATACCCGTTTATGATGATGATAGTTTCCTGACAAACCGCACAGTGCCACAAACCCGTTTGATGAGGATAGCTTTCTTCTTCATTTTTAGTGCACCAGTGGTGAGTAGTGGGATTTACCCAATTTCTGTGGCGAATATCCGTTTATTATCATGACAGTTCTTTAATACGGTGAACAAGGAACGATTTGCGACACAGCTTCGCTTTTAAAAATTATTCCGGCGCCATCCTTCTCACGGATCTCTAGGTGTCATTGTTCCTTTTCAAAAGGACGCTAAGACAGGGAAATTAACAATGACAACTGAGTCACGTGCTTATCCTAGGTTTAGCGTGGCCGCTTAATATGTGTAACTGATGATAGCCGTTGTACAGTACTCGGCAATATGATCGGCAGTTACAAAGATGTTTCAGCACTCGGTGCGCACAATGAATCACCGCCGGTGGACCGTTGCTCTATAGCACACGTCCATCCTTCACGGGCTGTCTTCATGATCTCGCAATGCCGTATCCGGCTCTAAGAAGAATATCACACGATGCAGCATCCGGTGTAAAAGTCGTCAACGTGCGGTGATCTGTATTTGCCACACGATGATCTGATACTTGCGGAGTTACGCATCCCTCAAAGCATGACAGGACTCTGTTGCCGACGAGAAAAGCAACTGAGTGTTCGTGTTCGAAAGACGAGGCTATATCCGGCAATCCGCTATCATCCGTCTCCTAGATAACGACAATGCGGCGATAACGGCAACGTCCGTCCGCTCTCTTCACGTCGTGGAAAGCGCGGCATGCAAAAGAGCAATCCTACGAGTGTTACGGGGCGTGTGAGAACGTCACGCTGCTGACGTCATTTGTTTGGGACGCGACAGAGCGGACGTTTTGACGTCAGCGGAGAAAAACGCCGTTCATTATCGATTGCATCCAACTGGTGAACACATGTTACCTTGGAGTGCCAAGTCAGTGCGACGCCACTGCACTTTGAGCAACAATGGCTTCTACGCGTGATGTCAGAACGCAATGCTATCGGCTCTGGACGTCTTTTGTGGTAGAGCAGCAGACAAAACACACGTGCACTGCGCACGTCCTCCTTTCATTTTCTTCTCCTTCGCAAAGGTGTGACGTCGTTATGACGTCAACAAGCGGTACGATTTGCGTGCGCGGAAGACAAATGCTTGAACAAAAGCATTAGGGAACAACAAATGCTAAGATGTATTAGGCGGCTATCGACGAAAGCGGTACTGTGCCGAGTCTGAAGATGCGCGGTCTATCTTCATGCTCGAAATACGCGTATATTATATAAGTATTTCTGTGCACACCAAGGTGAGTTCCTGTCCCGGCTTAACAGCCCAGCGAAAGGTCCGTATTGGTCGCCAGAAGCAGTGCTCGGGTCGTCTTTGATTTAATTAGTTATTTAAGTGTTATTGTGTCCTCTCTTCCTTTACAATTAGGGCGCGCGGGGGGCTAGATTTACCGAATGAGAAGCCGATGCAAATGGCACCCGATTACGGTATCGCGTTTTACTCTTCAAGGCGAAACTTAAGCGTCTTCTGAGTTTGTTTGTTTGTTTTTTTGTCAATAAAAGAATCTTCTTTTGCCGAAACACTTTAAGATGTAGTCCCCCTGCCCGCACACAGACGTCCACGGTGAAATCACTGTGTGCATTTAACTTGGAATTTGAGTAGAGATAAGAATTTCAGTTTCCTAAAATACTACTAGGATTGATATTAAAAGGCTTGCATCACCGACATTACTTGAGTGATCTAGGGAGGTAACGACATTTGTGCGTAGACGATTCAGTATCGAAACTAAACGCCACTATTGTAAGATCGAGCTGAAGCAAGTAGTTTTGCCCCTAAAGCCTCAGAGGCCACTTTAACAACACAGCATTGTTTCTCGGGCTCACTTCAATCCCATCGACTGAATTACTTCCAATATTGGCTCTTCAACGAGTGTGTCGTGAAGCGAGCAATAACGAAAAAGAAATAAACTTAAACGATATAAAGAAAAAATCTGGCTCATACGAATGGAAAAAGAAGTTTGTCTCATTGTCTGTCATCGAAAAAAAAGCAAAATAGGTGATCGGGATTAGGTTTCACTCATAAGGACACTGCTCTGTCGCGACTTATAGAGACCGTTTAGCTTCAAGCAAGATACTGTGGCAAATTAAGTTCTAATGCGGCAAACATAGAGTTCTGTTCTAGTAACAAAAACAACAAAAGAGCCGCGAAAAGACAATACGAGGATGGAGCATTGGGATGATGGCACGAAGCGGATGTCGTCTAAAGGCACTCAGCGAACGATTCAATCTACTCCGCGGAAAAGCGCACGGAGTCCAATAACACGAAGTACACGCTGTAACTTTCTGGCAAAGCTTCAAACTTCAGCTCTGTGAAGCCTCTTATAAACGTGCTTGTTCCTGAGACCCGTTTTCCTGCTCTTCAATTACAAGCCACAAGAGTATGGCTGTTTTAGCGCAATGAAATAACTGGGCCCCTTCCCCTGGACCCCTCATTATTTCATTGCGCAAAAACAACCATACTCCTGTGGCTTGTAATTCAACATGAACCGACTAGCCCAGCAACATGTACTTCTAGACTACCTACTCTTGTTAGACGCTGAACTCATACGGCTGAAGAGATGAAGAAAATATTTTCAAAAAAATGAAGCAAGGAGAAGTCATTGAACAAAATTTTCTGAGTGCCCCGTCGGCCAACATAAAGTAACGCCCTCTCGGCAGGCTGGATGGAAGTTGCACTTGTCGGGAGCCAGGTTAATTAATGCTGCGCCAGAAGCTGCATGGCATGTCCACAAGCCCAATTAGGCAGCGCTAAAAGGCTGTCCGTGGTGGACCTCTCGACAACGGTTTAATTATGTGGTCGAACACACATGCTCCGCAATGCGCGCAAAGTGAAATAAAAAAAAAGGGGTTGGGGGGGGGGGATGGTGCGCAGGGCTCTCCTGTAGAGGGCCGTTGGTTAATGAATCTTGTGTGAAGTGCAGTCAAGAGAAGTGCGAACGAGTGATTGAGCTAGTGAAATGATTACGTCAGCTGAGCCCATGAGGCATGGTAAGTGCTTAAGAATTCCTATGCCGCCTCAACGAGAAAAGAGTGTGCATCTGTCCATCACTTAAGACAATGACCGCTACAAAAAATGAATCTTTAAAAATATTTCTTGACAGTGCTGGTGTTTGAACCCAGGCCTACAGGCTCCGATGTCCAGTGCTCTAACCATTGAGCAACAACTGCGGAATGAGAACATACCTGAACTATATAAATGCTTCTTAGCGACGACACAAAGAAGAAGTGTAAAAGCAGAACACTTGCTATGAAAATTTCGTTGGAATATTTCCTAATGGTGGAATAAAGGCCCTCTGTAGGACAACCTGCAATGTCGACACCAAGCGTTGAGCGTGTCTGGAAAATTCCTACCTCGGGAAAATTTCCACCGTGCGAAACGCGTCTCGCCTCTAGTCCGGCCGTGGCCAAACAAGCGTCTTGATGATCGTGAAATGGGTTTTTCGTCATGGTAGGGTTGTTCCAGAAGCCGACGAACTGAACACTATATATAAAAAAAAAGATGAAAGACGCCACGCCGATAACGCCCGAAAACAAAGTTTCAGGGCGAATATAAACTTTCCTAGGGTAAAACTCCATGCCTACTCGTCACTTAGACAACCTCCAAAGGAGATTGTACGTGGATTTTATTCTCACGGCAGTCTTGTCTAATGAATAAAATCTCTTTTTCAACTCTTCTTTGCTATCAATGCGTTTTGCAACTAGGTTATTTGTTGAACATGGCGAAGCTCGGAAAGCACTTAAAGGACACAAATGAAATTTGAAGGCAAAAAACACATTCAAAAACCTAGAAATCTTTCGTCCACATCTTTTAAGCGCATTCTTTTCATGGTCAGGTTAACCAACTCGTCGAACTAGGTACATTGTTAAGCTTAGGAGCACATACAGTAACAGGTACATTTGGAAGCAGATACACTAGCCTGCCTTAGGCGCACTTTATTAATCAACAAAATTTGTTATGTTTGTTATGTTATGTATGTTATGTTTGTTATGCACTTGCACAAGATGCAAAATGAAATACACATTCATTAAAAGGCGGAAGTCCTACTTTGGCAATAAAACTGTGTGAAAGTAGACGGGAAAAAAAGATGACCGAAACCATATTGCCCGCTTCCACGAAGAGGAAATGCTCTGCCAGCGTTTTTGTTTTTTTTAGTTCGAGACGAGGAAGAGAGACAGCCTGTTGGACTATGTGCATTTGATGACAGTGACGGTATTGCCGTGCAAAAGTAGGAAGTCGCCACCGACTCTCAGCCGCCATCGTCGTCACACAGAAACGACGTATATATATTCACGCGTAAAGAAGTAAGGTAAAAGGCGGAAAATGGCAAAACTGACGGTAAAAAAAAGGAAGAAAGCGAAAGCCACTATAACGTAGGATGGAGTGCATCGTTAGGATGTGAAAGTACCCTTGACTTGATGTGTGGCGGTTATTTTTGAAAAGCTCTGCGTGGTAACAGAGAACTGCCCGCTCGTCATCAGGCTGTGCGGGATAACTTGCGCTAGGAACTTTTTTCGCGGCCTGCAGCGTGATGGATTCGCTTGTTATCGTCGTGGGAACAGCCTTTTAAAGCCGAAAAAAAAAACGTTTCTTTGACGAGATATATTCACCTTGATCCCCTGCCCGTATCTCTGTTTTCATATCCCACTGGATTTTTTTGTCTCTGAAGTTCTGAGTCTGGCGCGGATCTACCACCGTTTTATCACGTAGCCCCCAAATCCCGCAGCGCTCGACACCAAAGCCCGAGGTGTTCTGCTGATCATCCGCTGCGGTTGCTCACCGTACGTTGTGCCTCGTGGCGATCAAAAAAGAGAGAACAAAAATGCTTGAAGAAGTCAGACCGCAGACTGACAGGCATCAGTCCTGTTTGCGTTGCTTCGTGAACAGCTAATTTCCGAATATTCCTACTTGAATATTCTCAGGACAACAATCAGAACGCTCTTGTTCTTCTCCTGTTCTGCAGTATTTAGGCGAAAAATAGTGCGAATCGAAGTAAAAAGCTCCGAGCTATCGGCAAAGAAGCAGAACAACATAAATTCCACTGTATCCGTTTCATGTGAGAGCGTTTCAGCGGTATCGCATGAAATAAGACAAACAAGTTCACTGATTCTATGGAATGAACATCGTGATGAAGCGATTGACTTTTGTCTAAGTCCTAGAAATTGTGAGAAGGCATATTGCACAATCGCTATTTTTTCGCAAGCGAAATTATCACACGCTGGTCAGGGCTATTAGTAATGAAAATAGCCTACGTCTTTAGTAAGAACATTGTACTCAACGGTATTATTAAAGCACCAGAGCAGCATAAATACTGCTATAAACTAATACCACTATAATAGCACTATAAACTAGTAGACATATACATAGTAACCAGAATTTTCAGAAGCAGCCGTGCTGTCTGCTGTGTCCTATATACGTCTCTCTACAGCGTTAACAGAAGCTGCGTACGTTATTGTCTCCACATTGCGCTGTTGCATCGTGCCGTGAAAGCATGTATGTGCACGGTGACTAAAGACACACTATGCTCGCTTGCGTGTTCGTCCTCAAATGTTATCATTCCTGTTTTTGAGGGCGTGCTGACGTCGAGCTTCCAAAAATGGAGACAAATGCGCTCTTTTCACCTTGCTTTCAAGTAGTATCGCGATACTGTGACGTCTTTTCGATAGCCATGAGACGGCTCACTCCCAGTGACGCAGTACTTACGGAACAATGTGCCGTTGTAATCTACGACGCACCTTCACGTATGTTTCCGTATCTGCATGCGCAAGCACTTGACCTCAAGGTGTCCGTCGTCCTATCGCCGCTCTTGAAATCGAAGGAGTTGTCTCATTACGCTATCTTCCCTCCTTCTCTCCCGACTGTGATTCGTGGACGGGAAAGGGTGAGCGGTGGTGTATTGGCCCACCGTATTTACTCGAATACAACCAGCATTCGCGGTGACTAATGTCGTCTAGTGTCATTGTATCCTGCGTTGTAGTTATTTTTATTCCTGTTTAACCGGTTACTGACTGCCTAGGTACCTTTTTTTCTTATCTTGTATGCGATAGCTCATTGTATAAAAATGGGATGAAGGAAAATGAGGACGGTTGTGAAGTGACAATCTTTTTTTTCATCTTAAAAAAGACGAAACGTTGAATGGCGAGACGTCGATTCCTTGTGGCCGGGCCTAACTATTATTTCTTAAAGGCGGTTGTCAAAGTACATTAGCGTTCAAAACAGCACCATGCGAAATCGGTCGACGGTGGCGGATTATTTAGTTTACCGGGTTTTCAATTAGAGCGTTATTTTGCAGCCAGTGGTAGATTCCTAGTGCCGCCACGTGAACAATTTTATTTATTTACTCTTTCCCGCGCTCTTTAGTACGCGTATTATAGATACACCCGCCTTTGACAAAACCCAGCTTAACCATGGAAACACGACACCAAAAAAGGCATTGAATAAGGCACAATGGCAAAGGCAGTTTCAACCACAAACTTGCTAGGCACACGATATAACCTTAGCGTCGAGTTCAGCTCTGAATGGCCCTTCCGCCTCTTCTTTTTCCGATCGTCTATCAAGGCTCAGACTAACGCCTGAAATAAATAAGTGCTCAAGTTATCACCCATGTTTCTAGGTATTCGAATTGCCGCCCACAGTAGAAGGCTACTATTGTAGCGAGCGTTCCTGTTTTCTAGGTTGGTTCGTATTCGTACCTCAGTCGAACCAAGCGTAAAATGTCGTGCAAGCCCTGAAGGACAACTAGCCGATGATGGTCAACAGCTAGTACGTGCTGCACTTAGGTCACTCTAACTTAGGCAACAACGCTCCTCTAGTGTTTCTCTTTGTTTCACGCACCAGTGTGTTCTGGCCGTTCAAGCTGCAGTGAGAGAACGCGTCGACACGTGAACGTCAGCCGGGGCGCAAACATTCAGGAGCAAGTGTTTGCCATCTCCTCGTCGCTCGCGCGAAGATCTCGTATCATGGCGCTGTTGACAATGGCTGTCTGCAAATACGTGTCTGAGACAGCAAGTGACTTCCGTATTACACGCAGCGGGCGATGTCAAAAATAGGTCGTGTCGCTGACAAGCTTGAACGAAAGAAAAGAAATGAAAGGATAAAGGTAGAACATATAAAAAACGATGCATTTGGAAGGGACGTCATGACATCTTTTTTTATGGTGCCGCACTGATGCTTGACAGTTAAGTGATACGGGAATGTTCGTCTCTTCTGTCTGGTCGACCGACGACGTGGTACTAGCATCCACGGGACGTATTAACAGAACGGTTGGACAACAGTCTATATATATAGATAACAAGCACTTGTTGAACATGTAGCGAAAGGCTAGTTTGAAGGTCCGATCAAAAATACCTAGAAAACACTAGCAGGGAATAATAAACAGCAGTAGTAATAACTGCATAAAGAACAATGTCAATGTTGAACTCAGATGAATACTAAGTAGATCAATGAACAAAGAACTGACATACATCAGAGTACCGAAGAACAAGGTGGGGGCTACATACAGATGCAAGAAAAGAGCTATCTCAATTTTAGGATGCACGCTATTGTAGGTATATCACACGTGCCCAATAAACGATGCAGTAAAAATAACGATTAAACCTGAATTAGTAGATAAGACATACGTTTCATCCTCGCCTCCCTCTCTGCCCTCACCACACAAGAAGAAGGGACAAATGAAATCTTCATACTTGAGATACGACCATGATTAGACTAACATGCTAACAGTGTGAACTGAGCGACAACCATACCCCTGAAAAAAAAATGTATAGACAGACTGCTGGCCAAACTGTTATCGTCGTCGGATCAAAGTAAGTTCATGAATTTGGTTCCTGCTTGCATGGCGCTGTAGACAGATTAATAAAGCAGTTATAATCCGACTCTATCCACCAGCCTGCGACTTTCGCTAGATTCCTCCTAAGTCGAGCGTTGCGCCGCCTGCGTCATCGACAGAATGAACAATCCTGCCTGGTAGGTGGTGAGAGCCGAATTCAACAGCACAAAGCAAAGAAGCTGCATTATATATCAATACGAGTACCTACAATCCGCAACAGAATCGAACAAAAATGAACGCTACATCTAAGCTTGTTTGACAGTGCACGGTATTCATAGAGACGCGGATAAAAATGGCACCCCACGTGGCGTAACTTATCTCCCTGCCGAAACGTGCCTCGTTCTGCGAAATAAGAATGGCCAGTCGCGGTGTGTACTTTGGTCTTGATTGCGGCTCTTCATCGAATCACCGGCGAGCGCGTGGGCTGCTAGGATAAGACGGAGCGGCCGCGTCGGCGAAGCGCGAAAATAAATGATGGACCGTGATCGCTGCCCAGGAAGCGACTTCCTGTTCGCTAATCGAGCTTCGGCCACGGAGAGGGCGTCTCGATCGTGAGCTCGCTCTCGCTCACTTTGCTAGCCGCAGTGACAAATGACTCGAGCGGGAAGACGAGTAAAAAGACAGACCAGAAGCCACGTCTAAGGCGGCAACAGTGGAGTGTGTGGAATATGTCCTGCGGTCGGAGCAGCGTTTATCACGCAAATGCGAGAAGTAAGGAGATACATAAGAGCGATAAACACGCGGATCACGTTGCAATTGCGTTTTCTATATAAACGGGAAGCGCCGTTGGTAGCAGTCTTTCACTTACGCTGCCGAAGGCAGCGTGGACATTGTTATTTTTTTATTTCGCTTTTGCCGCGATTCCTTGGACACTTTAATGCCTCGCGTCAGAAAGCCAGGATTAAGCGTCGCTCACGAGACAGATGAGCCAGGCTCTTCACGAGCTAATGTCGAGGTATAAGCGTCCTAATTACTGGCAGCCTCCTCAAAACTCGACAGATGTTTCACGCATCACTTGCGTCTAGCGAAAACCGCAGCACCCCGTAGTTTCTGCGTAGCCTCCGCTATCCATTCTTCTTTTTTTTTTTTCCTAAACTGCCCGAAGAGCACTAGGAAAGCTGCAGTCGCTGCGTCTGCTTCTGCGGAATGT
Organism: Rhipicephalus sanguineus; assembly: GCF_013339695.2. Classification (NCBI taxonomy): domain Eukaryota; kingdom Metazoa; phylum Arthropoda; class Arachnida; order Ixodida; family Ixodidae; genus Rhipicephalus; species Rhipicephalus sanguineus. The sequence continues at coordinate 199,988,772 of NC_051178.1, forward strand.
CTCGTTTCATTTTCCTCGCACAACAAATCAGAAATTTTCAGTCCCCACGTCTTCTTCCTCCACCGCATTCCCAAGTAGGAAAGTGTAATAATGTCATTCGATTTATTCTGGGGGGGGGGGGGGGGGGGGTCGAATGTCCAATTAGTGCGGTTCCGGAAGCGCTGACTTCCGAAGTTCTCGTCTGTGGCACAGTATCGATTTGTTTTTTACATCCCGTGTCTTATAAAGATAATAAATACTCGACTTCCCCCTCCCGCCCCCCCTCCCCCCCCCCCCCCAAAAAAAGAAAGCACTGTGGACAACGTCAAAGCTTTTTAACAGACACGCCAGTACAATGAAGGGCGCTCCAAATTTTTTTTTTCTTAGCGTTTCACACGACTCGGTGACACAGTGATTTCATTGCCTCTTCGTACAAGCTGCCACGCACTACCGCAAAGTTTCAACGCGGCCTGTAAGTCGCGAGGAATCACGAATACCAATGCGGTTTTCGTCGCAGAAGTTCGACAGTGTTTTCTATACTTTAATGACGCCATTTGTCGTGCACTATGTGAATGCTGCTGCAGAGGCAACCTCGTGCAAAGTTTTTTTTTTCCTCGGAAAGCTTTACCCAGTTAGCATTCTTATTCATTTATATTCTTTCATTTTTCACGCGACCTTGATCTTACAGTCTAAGACTCAACACTAATGAACTCGATACCGCCATACTCGTTATTTTTCGTCTTCATTTCACAAGATGTGATTTTGTTGCAGCTTCAAAACCACGAGTTACGATTTTCTGTGTTATCTGAAAAGATATTTTATTCTCTTTCCACTTATCGTTTTTTCGCGTTATGAAAATAATTTTCTTGTTTCACTCTTCCCGCGCCTGCTCGACCACCAGTGACACTGCGCAGGCGACAAATAATCAAACGCAGCACCACTTTAATCCCTTACAATAACATGCGTTGAAAGGCTTTCAATCTTTTTTTTTCTCTCTTTGGTTACAAATCTGCTATCATAATGGCTTTAACGAGCCCCGGTTAGTCGTCCAAAAAACTGGCACAGTTCCATTAGAACGTCTTCCATTCCCACTGATAGATCAGCTTGGTGCATTACTGCAATGCATATTTTATTATCGCGAAAACATGTGCTAAATAATGAAAGATAGTACGCTGTGAAGCAGAACTTCTCTGCAAATTTACAGAGTCAAATTATCTGTCGCTTCGTCCGTGGTATATCGTTTTTGAAAGTTATTTCGTACCTTCTCATCAACGGTGCATACGTTCTTTATTTTGATTTACTTTTATATTGCCAAAACCATTTCAGTTTTTTTTTTCGCCTTTTCATTGCCTATTTTCGGTCATGACAGCGGCACTTCGTTTCAAAAGCGAGGAATAAAAAAAAAAAGATGCGGGTAAGTTCAGGACGTCAAAATTAAATCAGCGTCCCACTACCACGGCGTACGTCTAATCATAATGTAGTGGTTTTTGACAAGCAAAACCACAGAATTTATTAAGTTCACTCCAGATACAATTGAACCCTTAAGAACATCCTTGTGGCTGACAGCATTAATCGTCATCTGGCTTTCTTGCGTTTCTTTGGTTGAAAACTATCAAGAATGTTACATATAACACTGATAACGCTCACTCCGTTCGCGACCCTAAAGTACCAGACTCGCGTATTAAAAGTAAAGAAAAGTTCGAAAGACAGAGAATTATTACTGCTACGTGGTGAAAATACTTGCCAAAGGGTGACACAGTTTTTCGAGTGGCAGCTAACACCCTCAAAACAATAGCTACCGTGTTACTGGTTCACCCTGTAAAGCGTGCTTTGCGGATAGCTTTCAAGCGCAAGGCGAAGCCATGTACCAGGTGCTGCTGTTGTTGACACTGACGCGAGAATGAAGGCATCGGCGTAAGAGGAAGGAAGATGGGACATGATAAAAAAAATGGTCTTCTACTTCTTGTGCCCACTTTAACACCCCATATATATTTGTCGAACATCTGCTATTTGCGTATATTAATATTTTGTCAACGCACGCTTTGAAAATAAAAACAATAAAACTATAACCGTCTCGACACCCGCCAGAAAGTGTCTTAGATTGACTTAGCAGTTTGACAGTTTTGTTTTATTACAACAGATAATAGAGACAGAGGCAGTGAAAAGGGGTGTATGAAATGACACTTAAGTTGAAACCTGCAATTTGTCGCTCAAGTGAGGCACACATTTTGGCGCTGACAACTTGAGCACTACCCTCAATTATCGGACTGGTAACGTGAGGCAGTGCTCCCTGCAAACTTAAAAGACAATTTCCAAGAACTGTCGGTTCAAGCTGTCGCCAGCTTTGAAACCTCCCTTTTTGTTTATACAAATTATCTTTTCACGAAGCATGGACAGTACATCAGCGCACAGTGCACCTTTTCGGGTAAATCTCATCATCCTTCAGTTTACTATTTCAGTCTGAATTGTGCGTTGAAGACGTTCAATTCGAAGATACTTGAGACTCTTATCTTGGAATTACTCTTTGCCAATTCTCAACCATTGATAAGCTGACCTTGAGCGTCTGGAGAGATAACATTCCCGTTTAATTGCGCCCCATTGTGCAACGTGAGCGCTGTAGTTCTGGCTAATCGTAAGAGACAAGCGACAGCAGCCAAAGCAGCGACGTGGGATTCTAATTCTGGTTTCGCTTTTGATTTCCTTTCTTTATTTTTTTATGTTTACCCTGAGTTCGCCGTGGGATCCGGCGCTCGGAACCGCCAGCGTAGATTGTAGCCCTGCAGCTTATGCGTCTATCCGGCTACGTTTCCGGTAGTTGCGCTTTCTTTTTCTTTTTTTTTCTGTCCCTCTGCTTAAACGAAAATCATTGGCGGGCGACATTTGCGCCAGCGACGTTTGTACCGATCGTCTCGCTTGACTGAGTCGTGGTCCTTGGAGCAAAAACATCCTTCTGGGTCCGTCTGTCTCGATCGCTCTCTTTTGTCGACTGCTCCGATTTTTAACTCCCCCGGACGACCGGCCGACGACTGGCGTGACACATGAGAGCAATAAAGACGTCGACCTTCCTCTCTAGAAAAAGCGCACGTTTTTTTTTTTTTTTTTCAATGTTCCTGTTTTATGTATTTCTCCAGCGAATGAGCTTTATAACCACTGTGCTCTGTCAGACTGTCTGATGCCGTCGTAGATAACGGACGGAAACACGAAACGATAGCTGCTCTGCTCCGGTATTTTTTTTTTTGCCAGCCGCTGAGCGAACGTCACTGTGCGGTGCGCGCTGTCTGATAGAAATTAAAAATGTGCAGTTGAAAAAAGTATGAGAGGAACCGGAGCGCCTCTTCGCTCTTTCCGGGAAAATCGGAAACGAGAAACGCTCACGGAATAGGAGACCTGATCGGAGTCCAACGACCCCAGAATGCTGAAAAAAAAAGGTGGTTGGGGGCTGTCTGGCTCGGTCTGATTACTTTCGTGGTCTCTCCTGAAAGAGAGAGAGAGAGAGGGGAAAGGTATATGTGCGCGCGTGTGTGTGTCACTGCGTGTTAAGGTTACCCTCAAGGTCAAATAAGACAACCTAGAATAGCTCGAGAAAGGCCCCTTGACATTAACAATTATGCTGGCTCCCTGACCCTGCCCATCGAAACAGCGCAAAGCACTGAACTTACTGTTCACATACATCAAATCTGTTGGTTTTCTCATCAAACTTTGATCCTTCAATCAAGAAAGCGTATGTCGCGCACATAAATGCTCCTTTTCTATCGTATTTTACATTAACTCTCGAGCCTCTGTACATTCATCGCCTTGAGCAGCTATTACAAGACCTGCATTCTATTCTTTCTCTTTTTTTTACCTATCTTTCTTCCCACATTCTTCTGTAGGACCCTTTTCTCCCTCCCTCCCCTGCAACCCTCCTCCTCTCCAGAATAGCAAGTAGGCGAATATACGCTAGCTAACCATTCCGCTTTTCAATGAAGGTCTTTCTCTCTCTCTCTCAATGTAAAGTAAACTGCCAGCCAGCCAAAAAAGTCACAGTTTCGCCGCAAGGGCGAAGCAATGAATGTGATAGCAAGAAAAGCGGCCCGTGATGGACGCGCTGCGACTACCGTGCGTCCATCACTACCCGGCAGCTACTAGACAGTTTTAATTTCACGTACGTAGGGACTTCTCATACGCAAACGTGAAAAGTACACGTACGTTACGTGCACGACATCTGAAACGCTTTTAGCTACACGCACGCGACGCGCGGTGAGAGCTACCACGTAACTCGATCTGCTGAGAATCATGAACACTGCGGTAGTTTGTTCGAACGCCCGCGCGAGCAGACAGCGGAAGGGCAAGGTGGGCAAGGTTCTCGCTGCGCAAATATAAGAAGAAGCGAGAGAGCTGGCCGACGCCTTTAAGTGCACCCGCGCGCTCCTAGCGCCATCTCGCTGGTAATGAAGAAACGCTTATAAGCGCCTCCGTCTCGGACTGCAAACGGTAAAGGGTGTGTATATTACGCTCGCCGTTAGCTGCCAGAGGTATGTACGCTTTGTGGAGTAGTGCTTAGCGCACCGCGCTGCGACTTCAGAGGTCGCTGGTTCGATCCCGCGCTTCGGAAGCATTTTTCTTATTTATTTTTCTTTGGGATATTGATGTATATATACATACATATACGCAGCATGACGGCGGCGACGGCGACGGCAAAAATCAGCCGAGACTATCCATATAATTGCTATCGCAATAAAACATACAAAACGATGAAGGAAGGAAATAGGTAAAAATTATGATGTTGATGATGACAAACTTTATCGAATTAAGTAGGCGTAAATATAGAGGGCAGAGCTCTCGGTTTAAAACCGTGAGGTGAAATCGGAGCACACTAAACGCCTCTTATGTAGGTGATAACTGCTGTAAAGAAAACGAAAAAAAAAAGTTTTGGATTTTGGAAGTCAGAATTTCTGTTGAAACATGTTTACCGAAGCCACTTCCCCGGTACCCGACGTATGCTCTATAGCGCATACTATTCTTATTTCACGCAGATCAATGGCTCCAAAGCAACCCAGATCCGGAACCCGAAGAGACGAACAAATACAGCCTGCCGTGGATGGGAACGCCGCCGTCTTCTGGCTATTACCGCTGGCACGATGACATCAGTGAGTGGAACATTTCACAATCATCATCATCACCATCAGCCTGACTACACCCACTGCACGACGAAGGCCTCTCTCCTGTTTCGTCGATCAACCCAGTCCTGTGCTTGCTGCGGCCACGCTGTACCCGCAAACTTGTTAATCCCACCTGCCCACCTAACTTTTTGCCTCCATCTCGTGCGCTTGCCTTCTCTTGGGATCCAGTATATTACTCTTAATGACCAGCAGCTATTTCGCTTTCACGCTACATGCCCTGCCATGCCCATTTCTTGCTTTTTTTTATTATTGAAATTTTTATTCACAATTCACAATACTGTTGGCCATACGGCCGTTACAGATTGGGTTGTAAGGCTTCACAACAACAAAGTGGGTATTACAATACAAATTACATCAATACAATAACAAACATGAAAATACAAGTATACTCATAATTTAGACAGTAGTTATCAAAATATGAACCAAATATTACAAAGGCAAGTCCGTCAGTCAAAAGAAATAACAAATGGTACTTAAACATCAACATGAGTTGCTTATGATGCAGCCAATGCATGCTGTGTCGCAAGAAAGGGGGAAAAAAAGAGAGAGAGAAAAAAAAAACATGCATACTCTGCAGAATAAGAAAGCATCAGCACTCAGGTTTGTAAAGTCGCTATTATGCAATTTTCGAAGGTTTCTGTTGAGGTGCACTGCACAACTGATGATGGCAGTGCGTTCCAGTCTTTTATAGTTCGAGGTATGAATGAGTTAGCATATGCGTCGATATGTAGTTGTGGTACAACGAACATGAAGTCATGCTTTTTCCTGAGGGTTCGCTTTAGCTGAGGCGTTAGGTAGGGTGAAATATCAATGTTAAATTGGTGCTTGGAAAGTAAAAATAGAAATTTTAATCTTGATACTAGGCGCCGCTGTGATAACGGTGGTAGTTTAAGGAGTTTCAGCATCGCTGATACCGAGTCAGTCGATGAATATTTAGACAAAATAAACCGTGCAGCCCTTCTTTGTACCTTTTCGAGTTCGTTTATTAGACCTACTTGAAACGATGATTAGGAGAGGTTTATGACGGCACCGCCTACTCCTTCTCGCTTCTTGATTTTGACTCAGATCTGACCCACTCTGCTCTCTTCTTATCCCTCAAGGTTTCACGTGTAATTGTTTAAATGGCTAAACTGTTGCCACTTAATAGCGAGACTAAGCCTTTATTGCCGTATGCAACACAAACTTTTTTGTTTGATTTACTCAACTAATACTATTCCGTTTCGTTTTTATTCCAGTTATAGTTACATTTTAGTTCAGTTACTGCACCCCAGTGTCGGCTTGCGTGCTTGACAAGTTTCCTGAAAACGATTTTGGGAGCACCTGCTCCTCAAAGATGGGGGCGGCCCACTTACGTTTGGGCTGAATATGCATTCTCCAACAAAGGCACATTATTTTTTGTTCAGCAACTGAACATACGGGGCTCTTCGTCTTCACGTGCGCCGGGTTTCTTCGTTGCAAGTCAAAATTTAAGAGAAAAAAAACGAATATTTTAACTGCGCTTTAAAAGAAACTCTGACGGGAGCTTTGCGGGCACTCCACCCGGAGACAAGACGTGACAAGGTGAAGAAAAACTGTTTACAAAGGCTTCCCGCCCCCTCTTTCATTTTTTTCTTAGCTTACTTTTGTCTTCTTAAAGATTGACAAAGCGACCACTTCACCTGCTTCCTTTAAAGGCGTTCGGAAGAATCTTGTATCCACCATCTCAAAGAAGTATAAAAAGACTTAGCTAATACTAGAGCGGCAACCCTCCAGGGCACTGACGGTCCCACGGTAACTGAATTTTAGCATTTAATTTGCTCCCACAAGTTGTGGTACTCGTTCAATTGAGTGAACGAAAGAAAGGAATTTATTCCGATGGGCTCGTTTATATGTCATACACAACCAAATAAACGCAACCAATAGAGGCAACTCACGCGTGAACGTATGCAAACAAGACAAAAGAATGCAAAAAAAATTGCGCCGTCAAGGTTAGCCGCCTCACGCGTTGAAGTATCTGAGAAAAGAAAGCGTTGTTTCACCGCGCGAACAACGAAGACCACGCGTGGGCGAACAGTTTGAATAAAAGAAGTTGAGAGCGTGCTTGCGTAAACTGGGGTTTAGCATATATATTAGGCGGTGGCAAAGATAGACGCTTGTTACAGGCGCAGCTTTCTTGACACATTTGTTGCCCGTTGGTCTTTAAAACGGAGAGAAAAATAAAGAAAGAAAGACAGGGCCGCGAAAGTTTCGGACTCGAGATAACAGAAACTTCGTTTCGTTAAGAGCCTCCACAACCCTATGTTTTCTGTCGCTATCTCTCACTAATATGTTTCCTTATTAAGGTACGTGCACACTGGCGGGAAGCATGCCGCGGCGGCGTCCCGCCCGTCGGCGCCTCCGCGCGGCAAGCAGCAACACGCTGTCCACATTGCCGGCGCGAGAATCACGAGACAAGAACGGGCATGTCGAGCAGCGCGCACCCGCCGGCTCGCGATTTCTCCCAGAAAGACGGAGAGGAGTTGCACGGGTGAGGAGAACAATGTCTGGTTGCTATGACGACAGGCCGTGTGAGAAGGAAGAGGAGGTAAAGCAGGCGCTGATTGGTGGTTTGCTTGCGCGGCAGCCGGCGGTAGCGGCGACCGAGCGATCGAGTCGGCGGGAGAAAGATTTTGACGCTCCGCGGGAGAAAGAGAGAAAAGCGGCAGCGAGCGAGCGGTGAGCGGCGGGCGGGAGTGTGCCGCGCCGCCAGTGTGTTCGTACCCTGTGTGAGCGTGTCCGCAGTGCATGTCGACTAAGTAAGTGACAGTCCAGACACACACATTCCTCCAACCTGTTTACGGTCGTCGGTTGCGTAAGAAAAGAAAACACAAAAATATTATCGCTGTTCTTTGCTCCAGATTGAAATTAAATGACAGTTATAGCCGCTGGCTTCCTTGCCTGCCATGTGTTATCTGTTAAAAAACTCAGGTGCAAGCATTTTATCCAACCTGCCACGTTATCTTTTTTTTTGTTTTGAATAACTTACACTCTAAGAAAACAAGATTACGTGTTACTCCTTTTGTCGAGTCCTGACTTGCAACTTGTATAACTCTCTTTAAAGAGACACATGAACTATCTTTTGGGTCACACAACTCTCCGACGAGAGTATAATGATCTCCAAAGGGGATTCACGTGTCTCTTTAAGGAGAGTCATATGCGGGACAAGTCAGGAGTCACGAAAAAGAGTCGAAGGACTCTTTATTTTTTTTTTCCTAGAGTGTATGCAACACACTCGCACATCCAGGTGGCTGATACGCGCAAGAGACAACGTGAATACATACACCACACAACACATAACACCCTTGTGCTTTGACGTTTCATAGTGTCGCAGTATCACGTCGATCGAATAAATACATTCGCAGATAACATTTCTGGCCCCTACCACCGCATTTTATGTACTTTCTTATGGAAACGAAAAGGCGCTACTTATAGCGGAGCGAAGACTGCCTCGGAAGAAAAAAAGCCGGTTGTGAAATATGTGGTGACTATACCTTCGAGAAAAATTGAAATTCGCTTTGAAGCGATAGATCAGGGGTGTCCAAAAAAAGCTGAAAAAAAAAGAATATGTGTCTGTTCTTGACGTGAACTCGTTGGACATCTGGTCACTTTATCAACGTCGCCCTCAGCTTCAAAGTCTGACGCACGCGCGACTGTGCTCCGACGCTCGAAGAAAAATGATGCCGAGAAGACAGTGGCCGTCAAAATAGCCAATATTTCTTAAGAGTGTTTAGCGTGGAAAAATCTTGCTGGCGGACACTGTTTAACACGGTTGAAAGGATCGCTAGTGAGCGTCTTTCTTCGTAGAAAAAACGAAGTTTCTTCGATAACCACTCTATGTAGTAGTCGCACGAACGAAGCCAAAAGTCAACCATAGCGAAACAGTGAATAGTTGCTTAATCTGATACGATTTCTGCCAACTTTTCAGAAATATTCAGAAAGTAGTAGTAGCAGTAGCAGTAGTAGCAGTGGTAGTTATTGTAGTAGTTCTTATTGTGGTTGTTATCGTCGTCGTGGTCTCTTTTTTTTTTTTTCGTCATGCACTAACAGGTCTCTTAAGGCACACACATGTATTGAGGGAATGTCTTCTAAGCTTGCTTCGCCTATCTCTTTCATTCAATAATATTATCTTCACCGACGCAAAAGTGCAACATTTTGTTTGCGCCTGAAGTGACGAACACTGGACAAAATTCTGAGACATGGAACTTTCTTCGGGCCACACACAAATGCAGCAGCTGTATGGAAATTCAATTTTGAGTACAACAAAAAATATCCCTATATCTTTTTTCTTTCTTTCTTTTTCTCTCTCTCTCTCTATTACAATCGTTTTTTGAACTGGCGGGCGTAAACATAAGCAAAACTCCTTTAACGACCAATGAGCTTAGCTTTAAATAGTGATTTGCAGATCATTGCAACTTTTTGCAACAACTTAATGACAGCACAGGAACAGCTTGCGTTTTACAGCGTGCCTCATTATTCTCTCTTTAGTCAATTTTTTTTTTAGTCTGCATCCAAAACTATTGGAGCGAGCCATATGTGCTCAAAACAGAGTTCTTGTACAGGAAGTGTTCCACGAATCTAGTGTGCAGAAATATAAGCTAATCTGTTTTTTAGGCAATTCCTAAAGTCTCCGGCATAGGAGCAATCATGAGCTGTCTTCCGCCTTTGTTTTTCTCTTCGCACATTTCGCCGTGGTGATCTATAGCGGTTATGGTGCTCGACTGCTGACCCGAAGGTCGCGGGATCCAATCCCGGCCGTGGTGACCGCTTTTCGATGGAAGCGAAATGTTGGAGGCCCGTGTGCTTAGATTTAGGTGCGCGTTGAAGAACCACATATGATCGAAATTTCCAGAACGCTCCACTACGGTACTAGAAGAGACTACGGTGCTCCACTACGGTGCTTCTCATAATCTTATCGTGGTTTTGGGACGTAAAACCTCAACAATTACTGTTATTATTAGGTAATTATTTACAGCGGAATTTGCGGAAATCGAGAGGCTACAAGGATAGCGAACACAAACGGAAAAGAACCGGTGAAATTTGTAGATTCCTGGCAAGGAAACACGTTCTCTGGAGGGAAAGGATGATTTCTGAACGTGGGGGACGAGGAGGGAGAGTGAATGAGTGTAGGCGACGTGGGAACCTCGAATCGTACCGTACGCTGTAATAACTAGTAATGAACGCAGGAAGAGGCCCTTGGCAAACGACCGTGCTCGACGGAGGGATCGCGGGAAGAATCGCTGTTATCGCTTCAGAACAGGCCGCGACGCCAGAACACTCCGGGGCCTCTGCTGCCGCGCGGGCAAGACAGCGCCCTTTCATAGTAGTGTTTGAGCTCAGTGCTTGTTCCGTACCCGCTCTCTGACTGCGAAGTCTTCCGCATTTTATGACTGGATAGCGTGAGTTATAACGCCTATTCCGGTCTCCTTTTCTCGCTCACAGAGGAGGAGGGCTACCAGACTGCCGAGCTAATCGCCGAGCACGCGTATGAAAGACTCCTGCGGTAAACGCCGAGGGCATGCACCCATGGATATGAACGAGAATAGTTTTAGAGACGGAACGCCGGCAATGCTTGGTTTTGCAGTACACGCGTTCTGTACACACGTTTTACCACTGCGAAAATCTCTAGGGAGAGTAGTAAACAGCATGCGGGGGGTTTAACGCCTCGAAGCGGCCGCGCAGTGGTATCTCAGGCGAGATACCGTGGGGAGACGCTTCTGCTTAATTATGACTACGTGTTGTCGCATAACGCACGTAGGCACCTCTACACCTAGCGTCAATCCGAACGCTGCCGCTTAATCATGGGAGTCGAAAGAGTGACCTTGTCATCGTCTGGTGAACGACGCGTGTACAGCTGAAGTGGTTGCTTGGGCGAGTTGGTATGACATACTTCATATAAAAAACAGCAGCGCCGCCGTCTGTGTCCTTCTTTCTCTTGTCCGCCGTTTTTAGCGCTGTTTTTTATGTGAAGCGTGTACAGCAAACGACGAGGGTGCTCCATGAATTGTATAACGCAACCATGGTTCTCTTCGCCTAGAATATAGGCAACCCTGAACTATGCAGAACTATTCATCTGACTAAATACCGTGGAGCAGGTACAGTGGCATAAGTACAGCTAGAATCACGAGGAAATAGAACGATTAACGGCAGTTCGTAAATCATGCAGTCCTAAAGTAAGAGTGGCATTCACGAATTATTGATTATCTTCGACAATTCAGCAATATCGCCTGTCACGACACTTGTAGGCGAGATGATTCACGTATTGAATCTTCCGTTTCTTACATCTGTGGTCTGAGTCATTGATTGATTGATTGATTGATTGATTGATTGATTGATTGATTGATTGATTGATTGATTGATTGATTGATTGATCGATTGATTGATTTATTTATTGATTTGCCACGCAGTGCGCCGGTCCCTCAGGTCGACGGGCGGCCGCTACACGGCGGGCGAGTTGGTGGAGATGCTGCGCAGGCTGGCCGCGTCTAGGAAGCTGCGACAGGTGCGCGTCGCCAACAAGGCCATCCGGTTCGGCATCAGCAAGAGGTCGCTACGGCAGCGCTTCTAGGCCGCGGGCCAAACCCTGGCTGCTCCTCTCTTCGCCCTCGATCCTTCGCCGACACCGTGTACAGGAAGGAGGCTGTGACACCGCCGCGACTGCTCCCACAAACGAACTCCAGTGACGAGGATGGCCTAAAAGAGAGTTACTGATGAGGACAAAGAGATGCCACAGGGGCGTTCAAGGCCCTGCGCGGAAGTCATCGATGTCACAGCCTCCTTCTACCGGCACGCAATGATTCGCTGCTCGTGGCCCGCGTTGTGTTCTTCCAACCACATGTTCTTAATAGGCAACCACATGTAGCACATTTTCGACGCAAAACCCGGCGTCTCACGGGCGTTTTAGAGCGTCGGCATCACGTCGTGCGATTTCTGTGCCGTAAAAAAATGTGAGAGAATTTGCGAGTGCGTTGTGAAACGGACGCGTCGACGTCGGACGATGAACCACGTCGAACGTACGTCGCAAATGCGTCCCATGTGGTTTTCGACTCTGCGTATTTGCGGAGCTGCAGAAAGCCGGCTTAATGAGCGCACACACTGCTGCCTCGCACCTCAAGGAGGCTAATACTCTCGCGGCATGCACCGACACGCCCGTGCCCACAACCACTGTGGTTTCAGAGATACATATATACATACATATCTACACATATATATTTAAGAGCAAATATCTATATTTACAGGTACACGCAAATGTACGCAAGTACTCAATAAAGCAGAAGGTTATAAGATAAATAATAAAAATAAATAAATAAAAGATGCGAACGGTGCGGAGTGTTAACGAAATGCGTGAAAAGCTGATAAAAGTGAAAGAAAGTATTCGCCGGTGTCCAAAGGTATTTTTCTATCCAGCGGACAGCTCTCGTCGGACACAAGCGGCTTTCTGCGGTGCCGTATGCAGGAATAGAAATGCCTGTCGAAGCAAACCAAAACGCGCGCTGGTTGTCATCCCGAAAACAGCCTTTTTTGAGAATTGGGCGTTTCTTTCGAAGTCTGTGTTTACTGTCCGGAACGCGCTACGAGCGTCGACAAATGTGATAAATTGGTATTTACATTTAGAGATGAAGTAGTTGCGAGAAAATATGAAATCGCGCTCTAATTCGGCCATCGAACCAGTTCAAAGTAAAGGCTAGAAGTAAACTGACGCAGCGAGATTACTGTAAACGTTTAAGTGCATTAGCATGCAAAAGTGAACTGGACAGTTACATAGCTTCTGCATTTCTGTAGTTGCGTGTGGAGCTAACAGGCACTTTTTTTCTTTCCCTCAGTTCTTTACCATTTTTCTTTTGTCTCTGGCACATATCCCACGGGTTCCTAGCTGGATTTTACGGATATAATTTTTTGGTGCCACTCTACTTTTTTATGACTATAATTATGACTATAATTTGACGTTTAGGTTCGATGTCACCTCTTTTTTTTTTCATGTACATACTGCTGAAAGAACATATCTTTTAGAGCATTTCGGCCCATTACCTAATTTATTTCGATCGCACTTCAAAGCAGTTGCCACAATACTCGTCTTCCTCTAAATACACGCTCACGCATTGAAAATCAAGGTCTTTATTTTTCATAGAGATTTGTGAAAACGTGTAAGAATCGCTACTTGGGAGCATCGTTTTTTTTTCTATTAATTTTCGCAAATCGGCCTGATATCGCTTTTTGAGCGTGACTGTGTTAATTCCGTAAGTTGACACGTTTTCTCCCTATGTCCCAATTTACCCTTATCTAAAGGAGAAGAAACAAAAACAATATCCGGAAGTATCTCATCAGTCACCCAATTTCACCTATTTATTCTTTCATATCATCATTTCTTCAAAAGCAAAATAAAATATTAGGTGTTATTTATTGATGAAGTAGCTGAGAATGCATGTAAGCATAATTCTGAACTTCAATAGCCATCTGTTGGCTACGCTATCAAGCAGCATCCGCCAATCGTGGCCTCCGCAATCAGCTCCGGCAGCGCGCAAATCGTAGTAGCGTCAGACGCTGCCGCGGCATTGAAGTGTTGGGGCCCGTGAGTCTGTGGCGAAGTAAAAGCACGTCAAAAGTGCTACCGTGACGTAAAAAACGAAAAAAACACTCATGGCATAACCGTAACAGTACTGGACTTCTGTGTTAGAAGTCCAATGTTCGGGTCCTGCGGAAACACTTTATTGTACTAATTGTTTATACTCTATATAATTTTTACTTTTTATGACACTTTTATTTGTGTAGTATTTACTTCCAGTGTTTTTTTTCCTTCACGTTAGGCAGTCCTGCTATAGCGAACGGACATCTGAGGGAGGCTTTTATCGCGCTTTTCACTCATAATAAGGTTAGATGGTGCTTAGGCATCAAGAAAGCCAAGTAACAAATGCGAAAGCGCGGAGCAAAGCATCAATGGAACCTTTTACTTAGTAATTTATTAATGAACAATTCATCGTGAATAAAAACAAGGTTGTGCTTGCATTGTATTATTTTCGCTTAGGCTGTTCCTCTCAAAATAGTTTTCTCATTTGCTGCATTACTGCTCAGCTATCCTCATTTTGCGCAGGCTGACGTGAGATTTGTTATTTTTGACAGGCAGCCATATTTTGACAGGATAATTCTCACGAAGTACACACTCGTGCACAAACTTGAAAATAAAGACAGAATAAAAACAAGAAGGAAAAATGTACTACGCCGAACTATAAATGACGAATCTCTCATCATCGAAAGTATGCATAAATAAAACAAGAAAAGCGGGCACCACTAAGCCTAGTGTGCCCCATGTGAACGGCTGATAGAAGCAAATACACGTAATAGAAAGTCATATCGCGTTGAATAAGTACCGTCTGAATAATTGAGATTGTTTGTCTATTTTAAACAACAATAACAGAAACTGCAAATGAAAAAAAAACGGACGAATGTTATATCTTTTTCAATGCGGCATAAAACGCTCCTCCTTGTTAAGGTGGCTTCTCCGAATTGCGTCTTTGCCTTAAGGTGTAAGCATTGCGACGATGACGAAATGTTGTGCTGACAGACGCATACAACATACGTATTAAGTGATTAAACCCCCCCCCCCCCCTCCCCCCGCCACATGCATCACATAATTTGTGCACTTCTTTGTTGCTACCCTATACAAGTATGTGTTATTTTCCCTTGCATGTTACGTTGACCCCAAACAGGCAGCGTGTGTGGTTAAACATGCGCATGCGTTCCAACTTCTGAGGCCGCTCAATATGCCGCAAGTTCTGTGAATTCTTATATTGATATTACACATGCTCTTATATCATTACAATATGTGGTCGACTTACGCGCTCTAAACGGCGTTGTGTGCTCATTCGACATTCCACACCTTGTTTAGAAGTGACATCAGCCCGCATCGTACATCGTTTTGTGCTCGCGAGTGTTTAGTGCAATTGTGTGTAATGTTGAAGCTGTAGCGGTGTTGTACGTGTAAAATAGGTGCATGTGTGGTCGCTTTGCCGCACGCTGGCTCCGGAAACGCACTTCCTGCTACTCGTGACCGCGAAAAGTTGGTTCGCGTTCGAGAATTAAAACAAACGCCTACGTGCTTGAGAGATGTACTCACTCGTCCGTGTCTCAATAAAGCAAGTCACTAAAGCAAACGTCTTCGTTTTCTGCTGTTAACTTTGTGTTCGCTCGGTGAACAAATGAATAAACGGATGAATGATATGAATGAATGAATGAATGAATGAATGAATGAATGAATGAATGAATGAATGAATGAATGAATGAATGGGAATTGTTCGAGGGGCTCGATTTTTCTGTACTATACGCAACTAATGAAACCGAGAGACAATTAAGCCAAGGAAAGCATTATCATTAAATTGAAAGGAATTTAAGTGGACGAAAATCACCCTTTCCGTCTGTGGTATCCGAACCCACAACCTTCGAATTACGCGTCCGGTGCTCTACCATTTGAGCTACGACGGAGGGCGTTCCCTCGTCCACTATAATCGTCCACTAAAATAGAAATAGGCCCTTGTACATGGCTTTTCTAGACATCACTGGGGCGTACGACAACGTTAATCAGGAAATTTTGTGGGATATATTGAAAGGAATGGGCATAGGCGACGGCTGTGTACAGCTTTTGAGGGAGATATACCGAGAAAATACAGTTTGCATAGAATGAGAAGGAATGACTAGCAAAGAGAACTTTGAGATTAGCAAGAGGCTGAGACAGGGATGTCCTTTGTCTCCGCTGTTATTCATGCCGCCCCTCCTTGCACCCCCCTCCGGACGACCATGCGCCAACCTAAAAAAAAAAAGAGAAAGAGGAGAAAAAACGTTTTCTTTTTCTTTCTTTTTTTTTTGCCCGAGCTCACCGGGCCTTCCCACAGGACGCACTAAGGAGGAAAGAAGATGCACCCAAAGAGTACAGCGACATCTTACAGCACTACAGGCTAGGCCGAAGAACTTATCCGCCAGCTCACCCCAGCTTAACTAGGGAAGAGGCAGCCCTCAGGAAACTGCAAACAAACACTTACGTTCACGCTATATTACTTCACCGTATCTCACCGACTGAGCACTCGTACATCTGCAAGTACTGTGATGTCCCGGACACTCTATGCCATACATTGGTATGGGGATGCATACAAAACCCTAGCACCTCTACACTAACCGAAGAGCAGTGGGATGCCAAGCTATCAGACCCAGACCTGAGAAATCAGCGGAGCCTGGTTCAACGGGCACGAGAGAGGGCGAAGGCCCGCGGCTAACTGGAATAAGGAGACCGCCTGCCTTGGGCGCTTGTTCAAATAAACGTTTATGCTCTCTCCCTTGTCGAGCTCGTGGCACACGTCACCGCCCCGTTATAAGGGGGACGCTCATAGCATCCATCCATTCTTCCGAGTGTTCCACACTCGCCTCCTGGGTATCCTGGGCTATGGGTGGCGCTGACTAACACTCCCAGGTATTAAGCACACAAAAATACCCTACAAAAAAAAAGTGGACGAGGGAGCACTAAAATACAGGGACCTTAGGGAGCACCCTCCATTGTAGCTCGAATGGTAGAGCATCCGACGCGTAATTCGAAGGTTGTGCGTTTGGATCCCACCGACGGAAATGATTACTTTTCGTCCACTTTCATTCCTTTCAATTCATGGTCAAAATTACCGGATCCCTCCACCACGGCGTGCCTCATAATCATATTACCACGCGCGCTTCTTTTGTTATTTTTATGTAACTAGTCCGTTACACGTGTAGCCGCTGTCTTGCGCAGACCGCGCCCTATGTCCGGGAACCTTCCAGATTATGTTAGAATCTTCTTATAGGCTTGCACGCGAAAACGCGAACAGCTGAGATTATTCTGGATCTAACGCGGCCACCAGCGATAAGGCTCGAATGTTCGATGCCGCATGTATAAATGCCGACGTGCCTTGCTGCAGATCAGTTCTATCAACGGCCGACACTCTGTTTGACTTTCCGTTTCCCGGCCACAAGTTCGGCCAAATAAAGAGTTTCATCTTGGACACGCCGACTGCTGCCTTCGTCGACGTCAAGACCCCGTGACAATATAGTGGTTTTAGCACGTAAAATCCCAGATATTATTATTAATAAGAACTAACAGACAATAACGCCAAGGAAAGTATAGGGGGTGTTATCTGTAGTATTTGGGTCATTCCACGCCAACTGTCCCAGTCGGGGCGCTCGACAAAAATCAATTTCTCTGAAAAAATCTGAGAAAATTACGAACATATGGACATTAGTTCTACAGTATTTTCCCAAAATATTTTGAGCGGCAAAATATTTTCGGGCACGTGAGCGCCATTTGAACTTCTCGATATGGTGGAAAACCAGGTACGAAAGAAAAATTCGCTATAAATGGACCGTTTCAAGCATTCATTCAAAACTTGCTTTTTTGTGTTTTTAGAGCCTCGCGCTTTTGTTATAGGAGAGTTGCATAGAGTAGCTTTATATTTTTCACCCCTTGTCGCTTAGATAAATTTGAGTAAATTGCAGCGTTTTCGGGAATTTTTTTACAAAAGACGATTGTAGACCAAATACATCAATTATTTTTATAGAACTTTCCATAAAACGTACTATCTTCTAAGGTTTTTGTTTTGCCGGTGTGCGGCGCGCAGGCTTTAAAATGAAATCCTGAACATGGAAAAAACGCCACATTGGGCTATGTTCAGACGTCTGTAGCACCCTAAGGTGGTCCAAGAAAAAATAAGCAGAAAAGCGCATACGATTGACAATCATAACACCTTCGTCCACAGAAAGTTTAATCGAAGTAATTTTTGTTTTAGTCAAGAAAAAATTTTTGAAGTTTAGTCCTACCATTGCATTGTTTTGCTATGGGGCAGTACAAACCGACAGAATTTACTGCATAAAAAAAGAGGTGGTGTATTCGTAGCACATGGTTTTCAGCTCCTTTTGTTAGTACTTTATAATGTATATTACCTATCAAGGAGATGATAAACAGAGGTAAAAATATAACAATACCATTGGATTAGATGCCGAAATTCCCCAATAATCAATCGCGTTACTTATTGCGGTTTTTACGCACACCGGAGGCGGCGCCGGCGGCGCCGGACAACACAACTACGCCACAAAAATAGGCTGTTGTGATCTCATAACAGCTGTAAAACAATGCATGTTACCAGACAGACAAATTCTACTTTAACCAAAATCTGCAAAACGAACTCCGTTTGGTCATCTGCGTGGTCATTTATAGCGGATCCAAACGGAGTTCATCCAAGTATTCCGCAACGAACGGCACATGATGCGACAACGCGCCGCGTATTCACGCATTCCGTCCGTCGTCCGCGACACTACGGACGGGATATGCCAAGCTATTTTTCACATCTTTATTTGGATGGTTGCAGGCAGCAGATTTTGGTTAAAGTAGAATTTGTCTGTCTGGTAACATGCATTGTTTTTACAGCTGTTATGAGATCACAACAGCCTATTTTTGTGGCGTAGTTGTGTTGTCCGGCGCCGCCGGCGCCGCCTCCGGTGTGCGTAAAAACCGCAATAAGTAACGCGATTGATTATTGGGGAATTTCGGCATCTAATCCAATGGTATTGTTATATTTTTACCTCTGTTTATCATCTCCTTGATATGTAATATACATTATAAAGCACTAACAAAAGGAGCTGAAAACCATGTGCTACGAATACACTACCTCATTTTTTACGCAGTAAATTCAGTCGCTTTGTACTGCCCCCATAGCAAAACAATGCAATTGTAGGACTAAACTTGTGGGGATTGAGGCTTGCCCGTCGCCATTGCGCGGGTTTTTTTCGCCTATTTCTGCCATCCTCATGTCCGATCATGTCGCTCCCCTCCTCCGCCGTCCTACGGCGCTGGGCGAGCGGGGTTGACGTTAACCCTCCTCACCCCGGCGCCGGATCGCGACGGTGGCGCCATTTTCGAGTCTCGCGTGCTCGCGTCTCGCGAGACGGTGAGCGCGGCGGGGGAGGCAGACCCTCTCTGGACCTCGTAGGGTAAGCACGCATTTTCTTTCCTGTCCGTCGGCTCCTTTGTTTGGGCTCGCTCGGACGGAGTTCGCCAACGGTGCCTTGCGCCAGCGGCGAGCGCTTACCTTACGTTGTCCTTTCCGAACGCTAGGCTGAAGAGCGGTGCGGTGCATTCGCGCGTGGTCTTACTACGCCGAAACCGTATCTATCGAAGCCAACGCGAGCGGAGTTTGCCCTTGCTCGAGCGATCGGGCCCTGTTTTGGTCGCTGATCGTGAGAGCTCGCAGCATAGTCGCGAGGGAGCGTTTCTCTCAGCGGCGTGTCGCCGTGAGCCCATTGCCCGCGGAGACGTGCTAGCGGCACCATTTGTGTTGTATTTTCGCCCGTGGCGTGGTGAAGCCTGTTTGCTTCTCCCGCCGCCTTTGGGAGCGGGCGTTGTACGGCGTTTTGTGGTGTTGCCGCAGGCAATAAACTGTTGCGGATCTCGAGAGCAGTACTGTGTACTTGCCGTGTTGCGCTCGGCGCCTTTGCGCTCGAACGTACGTGTGCAGCGGCGCGCTAGTTCACGCGAGGCGACGACAAACGCGACCCTGTGGCTCGCTAAGTCCGAACCCACGCTAGTGGCCGTACTCCTGTGAGGTACGTGCACACTGCAAACTTCAAAAAATTTTTTCTTGACTAAAACAAAAACTACTTCGATTAAACTTTCTGTGAACGAAGGTGTTATGATTCTCAATCGTATGCACTTTTCTGCTTATTTTTTCTTGGACCACCTTAGGGTGCTGCAGACGTCTGAACGTAGCCCAATGTGGCGTTTTTTCCATGTTCAGGATTTCATTTTAAAGCCTGCGCGCCGCACACAGGCAAAACAAAAACCTTAGGAGATAGTACGTTTTATGGAGAGTTCTATAAAAATAATTGATGTATTTGGTCTACAATCGTCTTTTGTAAAAAAATTACCGAAAACACTGCAATTTACTCAATTTTACCTATGTGCCAAGGATTGAAAATTATAAAGCTACTCTACGGAACTGTCCCATAATGAAATCGCGGTGCTCTAAAAGCACAAAAAAGCAAGTTTTGAATGAATGCGCGAAACGATCCATTTATAGCGAATTTTTCTTTCGTACCTGGTTTTCCACCATATCGAGAAGTTCAAATGGCGCTCACCTGCCCGAAAAAATTTTGCCGCTCAAAATATTTTGGGAAAATACTGTAGAACTAATGTGTATATGTGTGTAATTTTCTCAGATTTTTTCAGAGAAATTGATTTTTGTCGAGCGCCCAGACTGGGACAGTTGGCATGGAATGACTCATTTAGAATATAAATGTGAAGAAAGTAAAGTGGACGAAAAGACAACTTGCCGCCGGCAGGCACCGAACCTGCGACCTTCGCCCTTAAGAGTCATCTTTCCTTCAGATATTATTATTATATCCTTTCAATTTAGGTGAGAATCGTTACAACACAGTTGGAAGAAGGGCATTTCTAGAGCCCGTTATAAACTCTATTGTTGCTACTAATTCAAGTGTGTTGTGTCGCGCAACCCCTGGTGACATGCTAAAACACCAGTGCGGTAGGGGTCTCTATTCATGCTACTGGGTGGGGCTGGGTCTCTTCCATGCCTCTTTGCCACCACCAATCCGGCGTGGCCATGCCGGTCATGTGACCCGTGCCTCGCTGACCAATAGCCCTTCTTCCCCCTCCTTAAAACCACCTGCAATAAACGCGGGAGAGCAGTCTCCCATCAGTCTCGCCGAAGCTGGGTTTACGCGTCGTCACTCCACGCGCCCTCCCGTCGGTCGGCCTCTCCGTCGGCCCGCCGTGGGTTACGCCGCGCTCCTGCCCTGCACAACAAAGTGCACTAGCAACGTACCCACTACGCCACAAATCGTAATTTTTGCGAAGTTGGGAAGCACCCACCACGACATTATTCGTCATTCTGCGGAGAAGCCATGCACCATCTGTAAGGCATTATGTGCACTTTGTTGGTGCGACAGTTGATGACGATGAAGAATTATGTCTGAGCCCTTTGTAATGGGTTGGAAGCTTTAAAGGACCCACTAGTTACGTAATTCGCATTGTGTGACGCCCGGTAGTTATTTAACTCTCCCGCCACGCTTTATAACATACGTTAACGTGAGAAAGAGGGAATTAACTTTATTGAGACCCCGAGGAAATGGATCATGGGCGCTTTATGGGCTCCCTTGGCAACCAATAGAAGTGCACTTGCGAGGAACCCACTACCCTATAAATCATCATAATTTTTGTGAAGTAGGGAAGCAGCCACTATGCAATTTTTTGTCATCAACTCAATCGGTCTGAGGACGCGAAAACGAGCTGTCAATGCGCCGTCTCTTACAACGAGCATCTCGGGTGCGTGCGCGCCTGCTTGGTAGCCCCGCGCTCGTGGCCGCTGCAGTGACCAAATAATTTCAAAATTAACGTCTTCAGTGCCGCCGACACCTTTTTCGGTACTGCTGCCCATCTGATAGAAAGAAATTCAATCCTGCCTGCATTTTATACCCTTGCTGGACAAGAAGTCGGAATTGCCAATCCTTGCCTAAGGGTCTCATTGGAGGGGCCGTAACTATTAGTGCAACGAAATTATGCAATATGCTTTCAATGATTATTAAAGCTGATGTGGAGGAGAATAAGTGGACAAAGTTTAAGAAATATAAAAATGTTTTTTTTAATTGTCGTCAGAAGTTCCCGTTGTTCGGTGTTTTCTTGAACTTAGCCCGATCGTATCTCTTTACTGAAAAGTTATATAAATATAAGATTCGGCAGTGTGGTAGATAAGTATTCGAAGAACGTAATGCAGAATTTTTGTCGCTCTGCTACAAGGCTTTTTTGAGATAAAGTCATTCAAAGTAAAGAAAATAACATTTCCTGGGCCAATTTTGAAGTCTTTTATAAAAACATCTACACTACACATAAAAACTAAAATTACCTGAGAAGAAGCAAAAATATGCATATATTTAGTTTAAAAAATTTCAGCTACTTAACTTTAATATATTTTGTGCAATTCATAACGAAATTTGGCCGAAACAGCAGAGCGGATGAATGCTCCACTCCACCTCTTCGTCATTATTGATTTCCTGTGTTTCGAAAAAATTTTTGGTGGCAAAACAAATTGCTGATCTTTTCTTTCCACTCATCAGGCAATAATATATAAAATTTTGAAATAAATTTCAGAGGTCGACCAGCCATCGTTTGTTCGATCTTACGTGGAATCACCCTGTTACGATATTCCATAGACCCCTTCGCGTATACCAGAATGCCGTGCACGCTAAAATTCTCTAATACAGCTTACTGAGACACACCAGCGAGCATGGCCCAAGCGTGCGTCCCCGGGCACCTCCTCGTTGCTGCTTGGAACGGCCTCCATTTATGAATCGCTGTTTTGCAAAGCGTCGAAGCGAATGATTCGCAACGTCGCGAATCACGGCGATTCCAAGTTCCAGAATGTCGTCTTCAACACTAGTAGACATTTTTGACGGCGATGCTGGTGACAAGGCATGACTGAATGTGTATTGAATGTGTGCGCCCAGCAGACGAAATGTTAGCTGAGCCTTACGTCACTCCTTTCTGTAGACAAGTGGTCAGCTGGGGCGCGGTCTGGAGGTGGCGCTGCCGGCGCTAAATATGGCGGGCTTGCCGGACATTTTGAATCGTGCTAGATACCGGTGATCTAAATCAATAAAACATATAGTTGTTCGTCCCTCAGTGGCATTTTGGGTCGCGAATCGCTACTAGGGGGTCGAAACTACTCGTGGATGCAAAAATCTTGACATGCGTAAATTTGATGTCAGTGTTCCCACTGGCTTGAAATTGATGAAATTTGTTTTATACTATTTCTTATACATCAATATACCACAGCCTGGTTTTATATCACCGTGTCATAGATATAGGCAAACCTACAAAGGGTTAAGTCACTGCTGCACAGAAACGGGTAGCTTCCCAGAAGCTGTTGATGGTCTTATGGCCTGTGTGCAATTCTTTTATTGCAGAAACAAAACATTCACACCAAACGATCTCCTAATTATTCAACCACAATTTTATGCAATGGAATGGGGAAGAGTACCTGTTTCTATACAACTTACTCAGTATTTGTCCCAGTGAGATTGATAACCTGCCATACTGTAAAAATACTCCAGATCAAAGCTTATCGGGCAAAATCTTGCATCAGATTAAAAATTGAGATGAAATGGCAGCAGTGCCGCCTATGCAGTCGCTATATATTGTTGCACAACAGTTTGGAAAGTGTAGCTAGTTTGTTCTGATTGCACTGTAACACAAGTATTGAAAAGAGGATTTTTTTCACTGTTTTATTAAACCTAATTTCATTCCTTCTATGCAGCAGTGACTCCAGCAAGAAATTTAACGTGGTGCAGTGTGACCGTTGCAAAAAATCTGTGTATGGTTTGCACCTTCAAGACAACCGAGATCTGGACCACGCTTCCTCTTTAGGAAAGAGATCAAATGGCTTGAACTGGGCTAGGCCAGAATCCATTGGATCCGGGCCAGGAACAGGCCAAGTTCGAAATCATTGGGTCGTGCTTAAAGGGACACTAAAGGCAAATAACAATTTATGTCAGAGTGAAAGCCCAATGTATGACAACTTCTAAAACGGCAATATTATCAACAGCAGTGCCCTACTTACCGAGAAATTAAGCTAAATGTATCACATGATGAGCGCCACGAGTGGGACATTTTCGAAGTGATCCCGATGACGTAGGGAAGTCGGCCTACAATAAATCACTAGTAATCAAACTAGCAGCAGTAAAAAAAGAACATTCCGAGCATCAAAAGACGTAATAAAATGCTGTTTGTTCGTTTCCGCTTGATTCATGGAAAACAAAACATTCACACCAAACGATCTCTTAATTATTCAACCGCAATTTTATGCAATGGAATGGGGAAGAGTACCTGTTTCTATACAACTTACTCAGTATTTGTCCCAGTGAGATTGATAACCTGCCATACTGTAAAAATACTCCAGATCAAAGCTTATCGGGCAAAATCTTGCATCAGATTAAAAATTGAGATGAAATGGCAGCAGTGCCGCCTATGCAGTCGCTATATATTGTTGCACAACAGTTTGGAAAGTGTAGCTAGTTTGTTCTGATTGCACTGTAACACAAGTATTGAAAAGAGGATTTTTTTCACTGTTTTATTAAACCTAATTTCATTCCTTTTATGCAGCAGTGACTCCAGCAAGAAATTTAACGTGGTGCAGTGTGACCGTTGCAAAAAATCTGTGTATGGTTTGCACCTTCAAGACAACCGAGATCTGGACCACGCTTCCTCTTTAGGAAAGAGATCAAATGGCTTGAACTGGGCTGGGCCAGAATCCATTGGATCCGGGCCAGGAACAGGCCAAGTTCGAAATCATTGGGTCGTGCTTAAAGGGACACTAAAGGCAAATAACAATTTATGTCAGAGTGAAAGCCCAATGTATGACAACTTCTAAAACGGCAATATTATCAACAGCAGTGCCCTACTTATCGAGAAATTAAGCTAAATGTATCACATGATGAGCGCCACGAGTGGGACATTTTCGAAGTGATCCCGATGACGTAGGGAAGTCGGCCTACAATAAATCACTAGTAATCAAACTAGCAGCAGTAAAAAAAGAACATTCCGAGCATCAAAAGACGTAATAAAATGCTGTTTGTTCGTTTCCGCTTGATTCATGGAAAACAAAACCTCCGTGGCGTTGCCATGGGGAACGGCGCGCGTGGTTCAAAGGTTCCGTTTTCGCTGAACTGCGCCTCGCCCGTCTCAGAGGTAGTTTCGGGATCGCGTACTGCCGTGCGTGTTTTGCGCGCTCGTGAAAGTCGCTCTGACAGGAAGTTCGACAAAATGCCGCATGCGTGTGATACTGCCGGATGCCCGAATGGTGCACAACGCCAGCGCTGCAGCAAGGAAACCGGTGTGTCTTTTCACTGGGTGCCGCGGAATGAACCCTTACGCTCGAAGTGGCTTAGTGTCATGCCATTGCGTCAGTGTGCTAAACAGTCAAAACCTCTGCGTGTGTGCTCGCTGCACTTTCGTACTGAGGATTACGAGACCAACCGCAACTTGGTGACGGCTTTGAATGTGCCCATCCGAGCAAGTCTTTGCCGCAGCGCCCGTTGTTGCTACTGTGGGTCCCGCTACTTCCGCTCGGCTGCTACTAGTGTCGGCGGCCGCGCAGTAAAAGCGGGCAACGTTGGGCATGGCAGCAGTGACGTATGAGTCGTATTTTCAGGCGGGAGATTTGAAGCGCGCTAACGCGATGCGGACCACTAAAAACGTGATTTTATTTCAAAATAAGCACTTCCTTGGCACAAAAGCAGCGCTACGAAGTTTCTGGACCGCTATTTCAACAATCAACGTCGACTTAATATTTGCCTTTAGTGTCCCTTTAAGTAACAAAAAATGGCCTGTGCAGTGCTCTAGTATGGGCTGTAGATTATAGAAAACTGTACTAAGAGAAGCTCTAGGTTTTGCATGAAGCCGTCAGTCCTGTTACTACAAAGGACTGCTGCTACTTCTCTTTCCTGAAAAGAAATACAGAATTTCGGTGAGTGCAACACTATGAAGCTATATGTGAAATTCGTTTTACTCCACACTTCACTGCAGTTACTGCAAGCACTGGGAAAGTAACTATCAATATTTTTAATAATATCTGGGGTTTAACGTCCCAAAACCACGATATGATTATGAGGGACGCCGTAGTGGAGGGCCCCGGAAATTTCGACCACCTGGGGTTCTTTAACATGCACCTAAATCTAAGCACATGGGCCTCAAACATTTTTGCCTCCATCGAAAATGCACCCGCGGCGGCTCTGATTTGATCCCGCGACCTTCAGGTCAGCAGTCGAGCGCCATAGCCACGACCACCGTGGTGGGGCAACTATCAATATTTTTTTGTCTGCACTTGATAAGTTTGAGTTCCATGCATTTATATCCAGAATTTGCTCTGGTATCCCTGCGAAGCACGCTCACTCCACATAAAAACAATAAAAATATTAAACCTTCCACATTACACCATGCACAATCACAACACATACGTATACACATAAGAAATTTCACACAACAATGCAGAAGTTTGGTTCTCCCTTCTTTTTCTTATTTTATTATCACACTAAAAAAAAAAAACTGCAAAGGAAAACCAATGAATAAAGAAAATTACAATGGGCAGGGGAGGAAATTCGTCGGGTAAGTGTTGGACAGTGTGTGACAAAGCAGTCCCTGGGCTGGGTGGGCACGGAAGAGAGGGGAGCGATGCAACTGTGTGTGTCTCTCTCGTGTATGTGTTTGTGTGTGTGTGCAACAAACAGGAACTTTCATCAACTCTACACAAAACAATTTAAAACAAAGGAGGGCTTGCGGCAGTCTTGGTCGCAATGTGTGCTTCTGTCACGATTGTACGAAGCTGGCACTATCTGAACGACCCAGCAGTTTGTGGACAGGCTCTTCGGTTCACCCTCTTTTATGCTTCCAAATAATGAGACTGACAAGGGGGGGAAAAGAAAGGAACAGCGACCACTGAGACGCCATTACTTCTTTATGTACAGCCGACAGCCTCCCACGTGCTCACCCGTCTTCTTTCGGTGGAGTGAACCAGCCTGAAAGCACACACAGAGAGGGGGGAGATGTTGAATCGAAGCGTGTCAGTCATAACACAAGAGTGATAACCACTGTTGATGAACATGTCCGCGCAAGGAATGAGAGTACACTCTTGAATTCTACTGCATGTTTATGCCAGTGCAGTGCTCATAAATCGAAATGTGATGATTTAGTGCTAGGTAAGCCACATTCTTTCCATTCCACTGTCTTCAGTTCAGGTCATAGATCAGGGCCAACATTAACGCTAGCGGCACGACGCAGTTATCCCGAGCAACTGCACATACCGGTCATTATACTAATATACTAAAAGTTCCGATGTGTTTCAATCTGTGACAGGGTTCATACAGGTTTGCAAAGCAAAAAAATCAAGGATATTCAAGGGCTTTTCAGGACCTGTCGCAGCTTTTTCAGGGACTCAATGTGGCATGCAAAGTTGGAATTTTTTTTACTCTAAAATTTTCATAAATGACTAATTTTATTGCACTTACAATAAATAAATGGATATCAGAATTTTTACAAAAACACCTAGTCTTGATAACTTCTTAAGACCACAACACACAATGAACGCTTACAAAAGCGGTTGAGATTTCTAAAGTATAAGCTTGGTGAAGTTCACCAAACATATTCAAAACATTCAGTGTAACGTTATTTCACTTCTACAAAGATAAATAAATGTATAGGAGGTATGCACTTGACGTCATCTGCGAGGAGCGCTAGCGGCGGGGTTGCCATTTTGCAGGTTTGCGCACTCGCCGCGCACGGAAGAAACTCGTAAGCACGCGCTTGAGCGTTTTTTCTTTTTTTATGTAGTTTGGAAGGGAAACGTAGGACGCCATCAGAAGAGTGCGAAGCATAGGCTGGAAAGCTATGCGAGCTCAGATTTCGCCTTCGCCGCAGGTCTGTCTGGCCGTGCCAGATCCGGCAGCAGCAACGTGAGAAGAAAGCATGACTGATGCTGAGTGACAAGTTTGGTCAGTTCAGTTAGCACCCCTCTTCAGCGTGCACTGGACCTTATTTCTTTGTAATGCACTCATGCTGCTTAAACTAAGTGTTTGAGCGATTAGCTTGTGTAGATGCGATGATGGCGTTCTGCGGAACTCAGAGGACATTTTGAAGTCACCGCTGTGCGCACACTGTGTTAAATGCACAGTATGTTTTTGTGCGGTTTCTAACATGATCATTACTGCTGTACACATTAAGCTGTCATTTCCAAGTCAGTGGAAGATCATATAGTAGCGTGAAACCATTTTTTCCTTGTGTCATCCACGCCGCACCAAAAGCGCGGTGGCTTCCCCGGTGCATGTATAGCCCTCGGTGATGCCTTGGTGGCGAGCAGAGCGGTGCGGAGAAGGTGTCGGCTACGCCCACCTCAGAAATCATGCTGTCTCCGGGCTGTGACAATTGTTCATTCATGCTCGTCCTGTGTGTTCTTTTCGTATGTCCTTTGTGCTTGAGTGGCACACTGCAAGTATCGAGTTGCTTGTCATTCTTCGTATGAAGTTCTAATTTCTTGCTATCGCATCAGTGCTTCGCCCTCGCCGCAAAACTGGGACTTTTTTTTCTTGTGTGGTTCTGCAAAACGGAACCATGTGCGCTCGCGCCGCATTGGCGCTTCTGAAATAGGGAGTTTTTCAGGTCGACACGCCGATCTACCACATTAAGGAGGTCGCAATGTCGATATGATAGTGCACTGCTCAGGAAATTCAAGGATTTTCAAGGACGGGAAAAAATTCCAGGACTTTCAAGGGCCTTGAAAACGCATTTTTCAAATTCAAGGGTATTCAAGGATTTCAAGGACCTGTACGCACCCTGCTGTGAGCACTGTACAGAGGGATCCACTATTAAAGGGAACACTTGCGTACAGGGCATATTCGGATTTCGCTCTCCTGCAAAAGCATAGTGGCTTAGATTTGCATAAGACTACTGGTGGTTGACAGTTGCGACTACTTTTGACGGAACAGTGCCATGCACGAATGAAGCTCCCCCATCCACTTGCCGTTCGTGGGCCAGCAACATGAAGGGTGCTCATTCGAGTGTTCCCTTTAACAGTGGACCGTACTGTACATACTACCACAAGGAAAAATAACTCAAACCTCGATAAAGTGAAGCTTCACAATCCATAATAGAACAAACTAGTTTCATTTTCTAATTTTATCTCTTAACACTGTCATGCCAAATGCGTGTGTATGGTACAGCAAGTGTAGCGCTGTTGTAAGCGTGCTGTACGTTTTTATCAGGCAACATAAACATGCTGCGCCTCTGTCGGCAGCTGCCTTCTCATGCGGAGCCACTGGAGCATCGCAGAGTGCAGGTCCCTTGTAGAGAATTAAAGATGATAGTCTTTCTTGGGATACTTAAACGGAGAAATTTTGGTCTGTCTTTCTGTCTGTCGGCACGTCACTCGATTCAGCCACTCAGCCAAAGTTGAACCACTTGCCCAAGGGCCAGCCATCTTGAACGGCTGACCAGGTTCATACTTGTGTACATTGTCGATCAAAAAGCAAACATTACGCATATCTGAGGCGCAACGTCACTAGGTAAGTATTAGGTGGTGTGTTTCTTTAATAAAAAATGCATACATACATAATTCTAAAGACCCTAGTTTCTTAACCTGTGCTGAAAATGCGACTGCGCTGAAACTTCCCTTTCTCCGTGCCCTCTGCACGACCTCATTGTTGTGTTTCGGTTTCGGTTCTGTATTGCACTGTACGAATGCCATGGGGCGCTGCTCTGGCATTCCTGTTTTACCCAGGCGACGTGTAAATAAAAGAGTGTGTGGAGAGTACTCGTTGAGTGCGGACGTTTCTTCTGCTTCAGTGCTTCGCGCCAAACCGTGTGTTTGGGCTGGCTGGCGTCCCCGCCGGTTGCGTTGGTCACCGCCGGTCTTCACATGCTGCTGCGCCGGGACTACCAGCCCGCAATACAGCACTCATGTTTCCCGACGTATTGCCAGATGGCGTCCATATCTCACGCAGCGCCTCTTCTATCGTCTTTAGACGACATTTGCAGCGAAGCACGCAGATACGCGGCCAATTTTGTCATCGTGTTTACGCAACAAGCTACTCGCCACATCTGTGCACGGCCTGGAGTGGAGAGATATGAAGTACACTCCCATGGCTGACGTGTGTGCATGATACAGCAAGCGGCCCTACAGTGACAGCATGAGCCAAGTAGGTAATGCGCTGCACACAACTAGGCAGGGACAATCGCCTTCAAGCAGCAGCTGCATGTTTCATTAAGACGGCGCCAGTTTTCGCATATAAGCAGATCATGGCACAGAAGCCCACACATGTATTGCTGACAGCTGATACGTGTGTCCATCTGCCATGTCGCTGTGTGTTCAGGACCCGGCAATGGATTCCAAATACTCCTTCCCGTTTCCACCGCTTACTATCGGACAGTTGTGCTGGATTAGTGCTTCCGCAAAATGAAGGAAAACGCTTAGCAGTGGGCATAGAGTTTCTTACAAGAATACCTAGAGGGAAATCTGGCGCCACCGTCTATGCGAATTTCTTAAGGGCCGCCGTTGGAGCGCTGGGAATGACGGTATATGTGCCTGCGAGGCTTGTGTTGGCTGGTGTTGTGCGAGGCTTCGACTCAAAAGCGGATACGACTGCGCAAATAAAGCTTCTCTAAAACAAAACTTTTATAAGCGGATGTTATTTACGCGTATTATATTTTAAGATAAACGTCCACTCACCTTGATGGCATAACCAAACGGCGAAAGAAAGAAACAGACGACGAACAGTGGCAGAGAGAACGCTGCCTTTGTCGTCTGCCTGCCAAGTTTAGCGGCCGTTGGTTACTTTTTACGCCTCGTAAACCTATACATCGACGCAGAAGTTTCCAATGTTAAGTAAAACTTGTTTTTCCGCAATAATAAAAAACAAATAGCTCACTACGTGCTCCTTCAGTAAGAAATCAACCATTTCGACGCAAGGAACGCGTTGAAGCCAGACGCGTCTTCGAGGTTTCTGGGCTCTACGTGACGGATACGAATCCGAGTCAAGTTCGAAGCTCACATATCCCGGCATTCCTATGCGTCCAACAGCTCGCAGCGCCACTTTTCCCTCTAGGTAAGTGTAGGAAACTCTATGGCAGTGGGTACCTTAGGCAATATTTGCTGTGGAATTGCTCTTATTGTCTTTGTTGGCAGTGTCGGCGCACGACAGGAGATGCAAAGTTTTACTTCATGGTTAGAACGTACAGACGTTTAGTGTGTAGTTAATTATGATGCACTCCCATCAGGTACGTATTAATGAGGTTTCACTGTACATGTGTTTTACAATTTAGCAAACTCTGTGCCGGGGTTTCGATATATCAAAATCCTAACACGTTATATGCACACACCTGTACACAATGTGAGGAAATGCTCCTTAACATTGCCACAGCGCAACATCGCAAGGCCATACAAGGCCTGAATTTTCGCTGCACTTAGTTTACTCCCAACTTTAGTGGCAAGCAGTCTTGCTACTCTGCACACTTTTTCAGCTGCCGCGCTTTGGTGTGCTTGCAAATGAGATGTAGAACTATTCTAGAATCCTGCGAGTTATTTTTGCATGAGAAAAATACAAGGTATTCTGAATCCTGTGAGGCATTTTTGCAGTTCAAGAACCTTGATTTTATGAAATACACAACCAGTGATGCTACCGAGGACTTCTGATTTGGAGCAATTTTTGGAGCAGCAAAATTTCCGTTTTGGAGCACTTTGGAGCGGCGAAATTTTCATCTTGGAGCACTTTGGAGCAGATAATTTTGCATCTGGGAGCACTTTGGAGCAGCGAATTTTACATCCTGGAGTGCAATACAGAAGCATATTGCATTAACATTCAAGCACCTGAGTATTATTATGGGGGCTCTTATGAAGGCTAGAAATATTTAGATTCATTGCAAATCTCATGGAAAAAATCATCTGAGGAGCATAGGCGCGCGCACAGGGGGGCAAGGAGGGGGGGGGGGGGCGCCCCCCTAATCACCTAAGAGGGGGGGGGGCGCAAAATCTGCCTCGTACATTGACCCTTGCGATAGCAATTATATGGGCACTCTCGGCGGATTTTTGCCGTCGCCGTTGCCGTAATTTTCCGTATAAAGTACAAATTAATAACATCACCACGCGCATTCTAGCCGCGGGTAAAAGCTCGCGAGCGCTGGCGACGAAAGCGGCTGAAGCGGAGATTAAACTAGCCGGCCGTCTGTCTCCGCCGCACGGACAGCGCATGAGATAACATCTTCCCGCATGCGGGCCTGCCGTCGATTGCTCATCAAACAGAGAGGAAACGCCCCGCCCGTCTTTCGTAAGGAGCATGAAGGGACGCCAGGGGAGGGGAAGGGGGGGGGGAACCGCATCGTTCGAAGGGCGCAGTCGCTTGCGCGCGCGCTATCTCGAGGCATCAGGAGACGGCTCGTAAACTTGCTGTGCTCTCAACGCTTACTTCGCGTTTAGAGAACGCAGAGCAAGAAAACGCTTCGGTTCCTGGAGGGGCCATATTCCCTTAAACCAGCGTTTTGTTGAGTTACGCGAGATCGGATCCAAAAGAGTTAGCTGCTAGTCTTACTTCGTTTCACAATACAATTTGTTGGTATCGCATTCATTGCTTCGCCCTTAAGCGAAACTGAGTTTTTTTAACCGTTAGCTATTGACCCCCGAAAGCGAGGGGCGGACGTGTAACATGGCGTAGCCCCTTCACTGTGGGCCGTCAGCGACGGGTCCGCTACTGACAGCTGCGCGTTTGCGGCTGCTCCGACCAGGAGATATGATTTTACTAATGAGATGACATTTTTAAAAAAGCAAGCAAAAAATTCGAATTGGAACCCTAGGACGTGAGCTCGAGAGGCCAGGGCCTTTTAGGGGGTATTTACCGCAGAGTGATTACAAACTCGGACGTGCTGGCGGAAGGAATTACGAAAAAGCTGTTCTGGATGAAGATCCATGGATAAAGTATATCTGAGGAAAAGTCTCAACGCGTTTCCACCGTTCGCGTGCTCTTCCATAAACGCGAAGCAAGGAAAATTCGATATTGTCCCATATATCTACTGCGAGCGATCCCAGATTCATTCCGCGATGTCCGGAAACAGAAGTAACAGACATTTTAGCGGCACTCGCGTAGTTATTACTGAACATTGCTTTCCTTAAGTGCCGTGCGACGCTTGAAACGAGCTATCAGCAGCGTTTCTGAAACAGACGACGTCCGCCGATGAATCGCCGTCGCACTTTCTCGCTACCGATAGGCCTAGACGTCACGAGCCTCTGCGGAGAGCGCGTTTTGCTGTCGAGCCGACTTGCAGAACAGACGCTGCGTCGGCACCGTGCATGGCATCGTGGTTTACTCGGAACGCACGCGCGAGCGCTATTTATTCAGCGGAATAATTCTTGGTCCATGATTGCGACTTTATTGGCAGCCCCAAGATCGAGCTGCACATGTTCTGACGTGCCGGCGGTGCGATTGCCGGTGATAGACGCCCCCAAACCCGAGACTTTGGCGCAGTTTGGCGCAAATTTCGTCGATATTATCAGGATGGCGCAGTAAATACAATTTGGCGCACTTTGGCGCAGTTGGCGCAGGAGTGGAATCACTGCACAACACAACAATGTTTTCCACCGCAAATATGAGTTATATTGAGGTTTCACTGTACACTCCTCCCCTCGCACCTGCACATAGTCAAACATTGCTACAACAGAAACACCTTCTACAGTATGTCTCGAAGAAGGGTCCATAGATATACTACAAGACTGACAACTTTTTCACTTTGCAAACCAGTTGCAGACAACTGTAAGCGGAAACACCATTTATAGTCATTGGAGCACACCTGGCATTGGCCAACTGCGTTCCACGAGTTATTGATTTCAGAAGTATGCAATACTGTCGCTCTAATTTGATAAGAGACTTCTTGAACCAGCTGGGTGATAAAAATTTCACCCCAAATGTTCCTCCATTAAAGGTAACTTCAAGGTGAAGAATATTTTGATGATTTAGAAATTAAAAAAGCAAAGTCTCTCTAAAAACTGTGTAAGTAGATAGTATATCATCGTTAGCATTTTCTTTCTATAAAAGTCCGATCACCGTTGCTGTGTTCACAGTGCATGCCATGCAGACAATGGCGAACATATCCATAAAAATGTAAAAGTTAGGAAGCAGGGAAAGTGTGCAAGTAATACTGAAAAACTTTCATGCATAATGAATTCATCCTACCATTTTTCTCGTGGATCTGAACGAGTGACTTAAATGATGCCTGGGCACGGGATAGGCTGTACTGTGCCTGCAAAGAAGAGGTGCAGTTGGTGTCAACCACACTGGTTTAGGACGCAGGAAATGAAACAGTTCCTAGCGATCTATACAGTGGTTCATTCCTGCCAACCTGTGGACTTCATAAGCACACAACTACAGTAGACTCTCAGTAAACGGAACTGCCGCTTAAATGGAACAAGCGGGTTTAATATGACTGGTTTCATACTTGAATTCTGCCCATCTGTTCATCTCTCAATGAACAGAACTCTTCCTCATATAAATGGAGCACATTTTCCTGGTCCCTTCAGGTTCCATTTACCGAGAGCATACTGTATAAACAAAACTGGGAGAATGAGAGCCGGTACAGAGAATAGAAACGACACACTTCGTTTAAGTAACAGCAACATCTTCGCAGACTTTTATGGTGCCAATTTCGGCTGCTTCTTGAGCCTGCCTAGCCCACAGCAAATTCCTTTTTCACTCGTGCACCATCAGAAGACCTCCAATGGAAGGCTCAGAGACGAACAAATAAAACATTTCTGTGATCATAATTTTTCATAAAATGTAATGCAACATTCACAAAATCATAGAACAACACCAAATTTGTAAATTCCATGAAAAGTTGGAAGGTTATCTACGCTACAAACCTAACCAGCTTATTTATCTTAGCACGCTTTCTTACAATGTGTCAAATCAAGTAAATTGCAGCAATGTGCAGTACTGTAAATATAACCAGCTGATGAGCGAACTGGTTTAAGCTGGGGCAAGTGAAATAGCTCAAGGCAAGATATTGCAAGGTGTACTGGAAACCTAACCCAGAAGGCTTATTTCAGGCATTTCGAAGAATGCAAAACAAGATGCATAATTAGTTGCGAAGCCTTGTACGCAAGTATTTCGTAGTGAGCCATACTTGAACTCTTTCCCTTTACCCATTCCGCATGTAGGACTAGAGCCACCATTGAATAAAAGTAACCCCATATAGCATCAGTTGACAAATGGTGCCAAATCTGGCAGTCAAAAGTGGTAGACAGGAGCCACAAGCAAACATAATGCTTTGTGGCTGACACTGAATAATACAGAGACTGTACGATGTGACTTGTCACTAGCATAAAGTAAAACAACAGTGTATGAATGTACACTCAAAATTCGACTGAAAGTGGCATGTAGTCACTGCCATGTTACGCGTGAACCCATTCTGTCACCGTCCATGATTGCCATGTTGTGTTGCCAATGGCGATGACACCGTTAACCTTATCGCAAATTTTCGGTTAATCACTAAGATGCCACCTTTTACTGAAAGAAGTTTTTATGTCAGTTCATTAATGGATGTGTCGGAAAAAATTTTAACTGTCCTGTTACTATGATACCAGGAGGCAAGCTTTATTCACTGCCACAGCCTACTCTACCCCTCTGCTTTGGCTAGCAAAGACTTAAGTGGCAAAGCTCCCTTGAGTCTTTAGAAGTGCCAGAGAACAAGGAGCATGTTATGCTTTTGCAGCGAGCCCTCCTGCCTTTTTTTCCTCTTCTTTCTATTTTGCCTCTCGGTGCACTTGTGGAGGCATTGTGCACTCCACTGGTGAAGCGTTGAAGTCGTGTCATGGTCAGCAATGTTTCATGGCCTGTCAGGATGTGCACATGTACACACAGGATCCTATGCTAGCCGTGGAAGTTCCGAGGAGTGCCTGTGACGTAGGCATGCTTTTGTTCCCTCTCGAAGTGCGGTTCTCACGAACAGAACGGCATGCAGCATTCTCTTAAACTTCAACAGCTCTCACATCACATTAGTTTCATAACTTGCAGATATGATCCGCACCACGCAATCTACACACTGCGCTTGTTTGTTTCCAATGCCCAAACCCGGTGAGGGAGCCTTTAATGACAACAGATTGTTGCAAAGGTAGTTTAAACCTTGATTTCGTGTCAGATGGCACCACCTGAGCAATTTCTGGACCAATTTTCTTGAGTCAAAAACAAGTGCACTAGACCACAGCACTAAATACTGTAACTGTGAAAATCTTACTGTGAGCTGCCACTTTTGTAATGAAGTTTTCTTGGGGCATGTTGAAAAGAAGTATTTTTGACAAATTCTCTTATATCAATGCACAGTAAACATTCAGTTACTTCTGTAAGGGCACGCTTTACCTTCGTGTCATTCCGATTCCTATGACGGAGGGATCAACCATGTTTCTTTCTCTCTCTTTCTCTTTCTCATGCTTTCTCCACGGTACCGTCGGCTCGGAGAGCAGGAACGAAGTAGCCGGCGGCCTCCTCTTTTTGCCATTTCTTTCTTCTTTTTTTGTTGCTGTTTTGTGAGTTTTTATCAGCCAACCACAGCCCGTGCCTTTCGTATTTGCTCAGCCAACCACAGCTCGCGCCTTTCGTACATCGCTGCTGCCCTCGCAGGTAGCCCGGGCACCCGGGTAGCCATTGCGACTGATCGCGAGCGCTTTGTTGGCAGAGTCCACTCCCGTGAGTTGTCGCATACCACCGCATTCCTTTTTTGCATGCCTGCGGACTGCTTGAATTTTTGACTTCTCGTGGAGCAATGACCAGCGTCAAGAAGCGCAAGAACCTTGACTTTGCGACGAAGTTGAAAGCCATACAGCGTGTTGAGCCAGGCGAAAAAAGTTCGGCAGTGGCAGATGACATCGGGATACCACGAAGCACGCTGAGCACCTTGTTGAAGAACAAGGCAGATATCGAGGCAAAGGCAGCAGAGCAGCGAACGTCGAGAGCCTGTTGTGTGCGCGCTCCTGCCCACGGGAAAGTAGAACAGGCACTCTATGCCTGGTTCTTTGAGGTGCGCACGAAGAACAATCCTGTGGATGGGCCAATGCTGATGGCTAAGGCCAAATGGTTTGCCGCTGCACTCGGTGAAGACAATTTCGCCTACAACATCAGGTGGCTTCACCGATTTACGCAACGCTACAACATCGTCGGCAAAATCATTCCTGGCGAAAGTGAAGCCGTAAGCA
Source organism: Rhipicephalus sanguineus (assembly GCF_013339695.2). NCBI lineage: Eukaryota > Metazoa > Arthropoda > Arachnida > Ixodida > Ixodidae > Rhipicephalus > Rhipicephalus sanguineus. Next base: position 200,025,715 of record NC_051178.1, read on the forward strand.
GCCAGGACATCCAGCAGTGGATGACGAAGGAGTGGCCAGAAATCTCCGCGAAGTTTTCACCTGACGAGACCGGTCTACAGTTAAACCTGGATGTAACGAATTTTTTTCAATCCCCAATACCATCCCCATAGAAGCCCATGTATTTGTGACCTCCATGTAACAAAGGTGTTGCAGTAATTCACCTGAATGTAACGAATTTAAGGCACTGATCATATATTATTTTGAGTCGTAACATTACTAAAATCTTGTATGTACAACGCGTAAGTTTTATAATACGAAAATTAATAATACACGAGGGCGGCTGCGGGTAGAACGCATACCATTGCAGCAGGCAAGTGCGTGACGCGATGATGATAGAAACGTCGCTAAAATAGCTTGCGCCACTTAGCGGCAAACGGAATTTCCTTGTTGCAAAGCCTTTGAGATGGTAATGCGGCGCGCCATCTCGAAGGCCACGCTATGCAGCTTTTGCTTGCGAGTTGCGACGTCTGGTGGCGCTACTGTGCTGAACGGGTGAACGAAGCAGTGAGGTGGGTAGGTCGTGTCCCTTCTTGTTAGGCCTCTCAGCTGCTCTAGCTGTGACAATGAGCTCCGTGCTGAGAAAGCGCAAGGTTTTGTCTTTTGAAGAAAAGTTTGCGATTGTAAATGCGGTTTCCGTGGGTGAGAAAAAGAAGGACGTTGCTGCGCGATTTAATATCCCAGCCAGCTCCCTGTCGACGATATTGAGTGCGAAGGACAGCCTCCGCGAGGCAGCGGAGTCGGGCACGGGCTCGAAGAAAAGACTGAAGAAGTCGATGTATGCTGATGTGGACAAGGCCGTCTTCACCTGGTTTCTGGACATACGGGCACGCAACGTGCCCATAAGTGGCGCAATCCTGCAGCAGAAAACGAAGGATTTTGCGTCTATTCTTGGCCATGACGATTTCAAGGCAAGTAACTGCTGGCTGCAAGGGTTCAAGAGCCGGCACGGTGTCGTCGGTAGAGTGATTAGCGACGAGTCCGCATCTGCTGACAGCGATGCCTCTGCCTCGTGGGTGGCCGAGAAGCTGCCTGGCATCTTGGACCGCTATGAGGCGGCGGACTTGTACGTACAACGCTGATGAAACGGCGTTGTTCTACCAGATGTTGCCGAATCGCACGCTGGAGCTTAAAGGGCACGATCGTCAAGGCGGAAAGCAGAGCAAACTACGCGTCACGGTCATGCTTTGTGCAAACAGTGACGGCAGCGACAAAAGAATCCCATTAGTTATAGGAAAAAATGCCCGGCCAAGGTGTTTTAAAGGCACGAAGCGGATGCCAGTCAAGTACGTGGCCAATTCGAAGGCCTGGATGAGCCGAGAAACCTTTACTGAATGGCTGAAGGCATTCAACGAAGATGTCAAGCGTCAGGGTCGCCAAATATGTCTATTGCTTGACAACTGCTCCGCGCACCACATCAAAGGCCTTCAGCTATCGAACATTGAGCTGCAGTACTTCCCTGCCAACTGCACGTCCCTAATACAGCCGTTAGGCAAAGGGATCATCAACAGCTTTAAGTGCTACTATCGTCATCGCGTCATTCAGAAGATCCTCTTGGATATACGCTTTGAACGGCTGACAAAGATAGACATTTACCAAGCCATCGAGATGCTTGCTGCTTCCTGGCAGGAAGTAAAAGCTGACACAGTCGCAAATTGCTTCATGAAAGCCCGGGTGTCAGTGGTTACAGAGGCTGGAGTTGACAAAGAAGAGCCCCAGGAACCTTCAAATCCACCCGACGTCAGTGAAGCATGGGATGCACTTCGTGTGAATGGTAGAGTGGCCGACGACGTTGCACTTGACGACTTTTTGTACGCTGACAGTGAAGCTGTATCTACCGAAGAAATCTCGGATGTGGCACTTGTAGAAACTACCCAAGATCGCGGTGATGGTGAAGGTTCGTCAGAGGCAGATACATCGCCGTTGCCTACCACGAAGGAGGTCTTGGACGCGCTGGACATTCTGCGCCGTCACGTTGGCTCACAGGATGACGAGGCAGCATTGGATGAGTTGGTTTCTCTGAACCACCGCGTGACTTCATCTTTGACGCGAAAGACATAAGCCAAAATAACGCAGTTTTTTTTGTGCTAAATAAATATTTGAGGTGAGTGGCACTGAACTGGCACCCGCCGCGTCTTCGCTTGGTTTTCGCGATAGTTTCTCTAGTCTTTACTCGAAAGCTGCATGTAACGAAAACCTGAATGTAACGAAAATTCGCGAAAACTTTTTCTAATTTCATTATATCCAGGTTTAACTGTATTTTGGCAAATGCTGCCGAGCAAGACTCTCGACGTCCGGGGTAGCACGTGTCACGGCGGCAAAATGAGTAAAGTCCGCATGAGCATTCTGCTGGCAGCCAACATCGATGGGTCTCGGAAGCTCCAGCCCTTTGTGATCGAGAAGCAAAGGCACCGCGTTGTTTTAAGAACTCTAAGCAGCTCCCCGTTCGCTACGCATAGAACAAGAAGATGTGGATGACGCGTCAGCTGTTCACAAAATGGCTGCAAGCGTGGGACGTTGAGCTGGGCAAGTCGGGGCGTCGCGCTTGCTTTCTTGTGGACAACTACTCGGCCTGCCACACCACCTGCGAGCTCAAAAACATTGAGCTGAAGTTCCTGCCGGCCAACACGACAGCGAAGCTGCAACTGACCGACCAGGGCATCATCAAGTCCTTCAAGGTGGGCTACAGGAGGAGACTCCTTGATAGGCTGCTGGTCAACCTTCGCATGGGCACCGAGCTGAAGGTTGACCTGCTTGGTGCCATTCAAATGATGACGGACACTGTGGCCAACTGCTTCCGGAAGGCAGGCTTCGTGACGGCTGAACTTGCGGAAACCGGTGAAGACTGCGACGACGAGCGCATAGACGACGTGTTTCGCAAGTTGTCGTCGCTCTTCCCGGCTGCTGTACCACCCGAAGTGTCTGCGGATGAATTTGTGGAAGAGGACTGCAATGTTCAGGCTGTTGCGAGCCTCGCTGACGAGGACATTGTAGCCGCGGTCGCAGGGACCCAGGATGCCCAGGGCGACCAAGATCGTCCGGACGAGGCGGCAGCTACACGCGCGTACTCTGCCGCTGAAGTGGCGGCAGCGCTAGACTTGATTCGCCATTGTTGTGGTGACATGGAGGGAACCGGGCTGTCGCACCTGGACAGCCTCAATAAGATCGAGGCCAGCATCTTCAACTTCATTTCGAAGACAAAGAAGCAGGCCAAGATAAGAGATTTTTTTTCACGCAAACAAAACATTTTCTTGCATCGTGTGTGCGGAAGTAATTGTCATTCTTGAATGCGCCGATTGTAGGTGATCGTCCGCCACTGGTAAGGTCTTGGGACCTGTATTTTTTTTATATCAAATTTTTCATATATCGAACTAATTCGCGATCCCCTTCGAGTTCGATATATCCGTGTTCGACTGTATTCTCTCACTGTAACATTACAGTGTTAGAAATTGTTCTACAATACAAGGAATAATTCTATGCTAAAAGTAAAGCAATATGAAAATCCCGCCTTTGTACCCATGCATCGCTTTACCTTGGCTGTTTTTTCACACCTTTGATGCACAACTCAGTGGATAAAGTCCACCTCCATAGCCAGCTGATGATAGATTAGTAACAGCACATCATGCAGCCTTTGGTTTAAACAAGCTGCACAACTGCATGTGGGCTCACCTTGTTGCCACTGAACTGGATGCGAGCTTTGCCCTTGACCAGGGTGGCCGCTATTTGAAGGATGATGGCCTCGACGGTGTAGGCGCTGCTCCAGCCTTGCCGCGTCAGCAGCTCCATGCAGATGGCACCGCCGCCTAGCACGTAGCCACCCGTGATCATGGGGTTGACGACACGGATGAAGGGTGGCTCAAAGGGGTAGTTCTCTTTGAACAGTATGTTGAGCAAGATGTGGTCCTTGCCTTCCTTCTCCTTCAGTAGGGTCAGGTCACTGTGCAGTGGCGAGTCAGAGTCCACAATGCGTAGCATCACATTCCACTCATACAGGCTGTCATTCACCAGCTCGACACAGAAGACGCCCCGCCGGTAGCTTTCCGACCGGTACACCTGAGACACAAAACAGAGACATCTTAGAAATGTGTAGCCACTGCCATGTTTTTCCACTGTGCTGACAGTAATGAGCACATTGTAAATAAGGAAAAAGAAAAAGAGAATGGCTATGAGGCAATATTTTAAAAATATTTGGACTTTCGATCTGCAAAGATTCAAAGCCCTTGAGGCTGAAATATGTTTTTTCTGTTTCTCGGCCAGCCATACGTGGAGGCTGACATCTGCAGCTATATAAACGTGCTATAGAGGACAAAACGACACGAGTTTGTTCCTACGTAAATTAACAACTCCAAACGCCAACATACACTTGGCCGCACAAAAAACCTCTCAGTAATGCCCACCTCTCGAAGCTCTTTCATGAGCCTGTCGGTGGCCTGCACCGAGCCCGAGACGGAACCGCGCAAGTAGTCTTGCCGCTGGTTCTGCCGCAGCCGCTCTAGTGTTGCATGGTTCTCCACACTCAAGTCATCCTCCTTGCTCTTCTCCGAGGACCTGCACCCACAGCATGCACAGGGTCACTAACAACTCTTGGTACAAAGGAGCCAGTCCTTGCTGATATACTCAGAGATCATTTTCATAACAGCGAGTCAGCTTACAAGGTGTCCACACAACCTGAGACCTTACACACACACACACACACACACACACACACACACACAAAAAATAACATCCACATGGCCATCTACAAGGTAATGCACTCACTAATCCTTTTAATAGACTGACTTATCTTAGAGCTCAGGTGCCCTCTTATAAAAACAATTTGCACCATATTTTTCGGATGGGAAAAGCAAACACCACCATAGGATGCGAATCAAACCACTGTTGTGGGAGCGATCCATAATTTAAGACACACTTTATGACGTGCACCTTGCTAATTTTCCTCCATGCCATGCAATGCATGCCCTATTCAATGCACCATTTGACTGCATTTCTGAAAACAGTGCCGTTTTATAGGCATAAATATTACCAACGATGCTGGTCTCACATGCCACCCTTTATGGGAAGCGTACGTGTAGGGACACATTGCGGTGCAGCGCTTGAGATATTGAATGTGGAGGTGAACAGAATTTTTATATACTACGTGTGGTGCAGCGCTTTATTTATGCATGGAATTTCCAAGCAATTGTTACGACTGTTTGATATGGCAACTAATTTTATATCTAGGATCGACTTTACTGTTTCATAAAGCGCATAGAACTAATTCATTTTTTAGTGACACCTCAAATAGCTTGCACACACTTACACATATGCTTACAAGAAGAAGAAAAAGAAAAAAAAAGGAAACATTTGAATGCAGCTAAAAGATGCACTGACCCCGTGTCATCATCTATCTCCATTGGCATGTCATCATCAACATCTGTCTCATCCTCTTCCTCCGAGTGCTGTTGAGGTGCTTGTAGCAAGTCTGGTAAGTTGCCAGCACCAGATTGCTGCATATAGGAAAGAAGTGCATTGTACATCACATCCTCAGTTCTGGACTTGGTTAATTAAGCACGACACAATTACCTAGCCCTCCTTTACATGGCTGCAGTTGAAGCAGAAAAAAATATCTACACGTGTTGAGGTATTAATGCAGCCCTAAGCTCCAATATTTTAATTCGCACAAAAAGCACACACTTATGCCCACACAACCTGAAGCCAATGCAATTTGACGTGAATGCTCTTCACCATACACGCGATTAAACTTATGAAACTACTGCATCAAGAAGTAGACTACGAACACAGCAAAAAGATTCTGCCGCTTGAATAAATTCCATTGCTACAGGAAAATGGTGTGCTGTATGTTATACATCATTGCTACAAAAGCGATCAAAAGTTACAGTTCTACCCAAAAAACAAAGCACCCGCCGTGGTAGTTTAGGAGGCAGGGTGTTGAACTGCTAAGCTCGAGGGTGCAGGTTCGATAGCCGGCCATGGCGGTCACATTTTGGTGGACACTAAATGCAAGTGCACCTGTGTACTTAGATTTAGATGTGCGTTAAAGAAACCCAGCTGGTTGAAATTATCCAGAGCTTTTCACTATGATGTCCTTCATAGCCTGATTCACTTTGGTACTTAAAACCCCACAAACCAATCAACCAACCAACCAACCAACCAACCAACCAACCAACCAACCAACCAACCAACCAACCAACCAACCAACCAAGTGTCAAAGCAAGGACAGTGATAATGAAGTATCAGACAACTACATGATGTAATGTTTGTAGTATTAGGGGCCATATAAATCACAGCAAACACACTTATTGACTAAACAAATGTGGTGTCCTGCACCCAAAGACAGGCATGAACATATTTCTCTGCACAACGTGGTATAAAGCAAGGAGGCATGCAGGACAATGGAGAGGTCAAAGCTCTGTCATCCTGCATGCCTCTTCGTGCTATACTGCAAGCTTTACAGTACCTATTAGCCCAAGCGTATGTACTAAATGACTAGAAGCACTTGCTGCCATATTGCAGAGAACATGAGGAGCAGTGGAGAGCACATGTTTGTCCCAAAGGAAATGTTTGTTGCCACTTGTTTCACTATTTACACTGTGCCATGCCTCCAAAATTTTGTATAACTGAACTACAACACTAAGCACACAGTAGACCGTGCGTATGAAGTCGTCAGCCATATCAGCTCGTCCTTACATGAGTCCCTTTTACCATGGCAACAGCAGCAGATGACCTCCAGCAGGAGGTTGTATATGCATATATGCTAGGAAGTATAAGCAGCCATGTGTAGCCCATGGCCCATTTGTTTAATCGCTGAAAGTCGTTGCATTTATGATGTCTTGATCAGAAGAATAAATTTACAAAACCATGACGCTCTTTGAAGCAACAAAGCCAAAGTTAATGCACATCCATGCAATACCGATAACTCCCACGTTAGCTGAACTGCATTACTGTTAACTCCCACATGCACTTGTGACGAGCTTCCACTAGCAATTTTTTTAAGGAATCGATGCCCACGTCTAAACATGGAAATAACAGTACTTGCAGAATCATGCAGGCTACCTCACCTGGAAGTAATCCACTGTCTCCAACTCTGCTGGTTCTGGCAAGCTGTGGACTTTGCAGAGTTCAGTGACTAATATCTTCACCTGTTGAAGAAGCTGCAAATAGGTACAGACAAAAAAGCAGCAATTAAGATCATGTCTTTCGGAATTCTACTGCTTTCATGAGAAAATGCTCCTAAAGGATATATATCATTGAAGGAACAGCCATTTGACTTTCTGTCACAAGTAAAAGCTGCAGAGGTGAACCGTGAACTCGTAAAAATGACCTAAAGTTTCTTGCATTCTCATCCACACAAATTCAAGCTGGCAAAAAGCAAACAATAATAATTTAAAACGGCAAGACAAGACATGGTTCAACACTAGGGTATGAAAAGAAAGAGATTCCCTTTCTCAACCCTTCTGCCACCTTGCGAGATTCCGCAGCAACAGGGTATGAAAACTTGCCCATTTTCTACTTTGCTGTTCTGTATTTAAGCATATGTGAAAGCAATGCACGTGAAAGCAGTTACACTGATTCAGTATCCATAAAAATAAAAAAAGAAGTGTTGTCAAACACTCCACACTCGACTTGAAGTGGAAGAACACAAGGAAACAAGAAGGGAAGCCAGACAAGACAAATGCTACTTCAAATGAAAGTTTATTTTCTGAAAAACACACCTATTTATCAGTTGACATAGTGGTGAAAAGCAAAGTACTACATCGTTGCGCAAGCGCACTCTAAACACCCAAAAAGTTTAAGTAAAAACGTTCATTGTCAGGATAGGTGCAATCAAAACTATGTATTTTGAAAGACGTATGGGTGGTCAAAATTACTTGAAAGGTGACAACAAAGTGAAGAATAAATAAATTTTTGTCCTGAGCTTGGCCTCTACCTGAATACTGCCAAAGATGTTAACAGAGGAAGTAGATGCAGGTTTGAAGAAACATTCATAGTTCAACAATCTGCCAAACAACCAGTGCACTATCTGCCATAACAAAACCATGCTCTTCCAATCTGTAAAGCAAACCAAAGCATGCTCACCACTTTGCTCACAACTTGTGCATGCCCTAGATTGGATTGAAAAGTTAAGTGCAGCACTTGATCATAAAGATGTCTGCAGGGACTAATTTATTTGGGGCAGCATACCACAGTTTGGCTGTAGTAACAGCAGCAACACATTCGGTTCCTTTTTTTTTTTGTCAGGAAATTTCCTCCACCAGAGTAAAAGTATTCTGAACATTATCCGTCCCATGCAAAGTAGCTGGTCGACTCGTTAGTGATAACTCTAGAATGCACTTTCAAATGCACTGCTACAAACTCAAGAGTTCAATACAGTGAGTGAAGAGATGCAAGCTCCATACACACTGCTACGGTTTTAGGCTATAAATGCAACACGAATACATGCTTTCATTTCATACATACACGAATACTATGCACACCATTATGTGCCACAATGCACAGAATTCATGCAATGTAAGCCAATACAGTGCTGCAGCTGACACTAAAATGCTTGTAAGAAAAAGTGCAGAATAGAGGAACTGCAGTAACACTTTGTAACCTAACCTAACGTTAATTCTATTGCATCCATTTCTCAGCGTGTGCCCTTAACAAAGTCATGCATGACAACTGCACTGTTTTACATTCCAGTACTCAGAAATCAGCAAGTATTTTGCAGCTTAGAGCTGAAAATCATCACTGACATAGGTTTTGCATTTTTATTACACAACGCTGACTCCTTTTCACCTTTTCATGAGGAGTGGCATCACCGCAAAGGTAATTGGAAACAAAATGCCACATGCCCTCGCTCTATTTCACTGTGCGAACAGATGTTTCTCTAGCATGTTTAAGACGACCAAGGAGGCCTTCTTGTTGATGAGCACTGATTCTGTTGATAACAATATTGACAGCAATAGTTAAGGCCAACAGCAGATGATAATGGGACATGGTAGCAAGCTGCTTCAAGCCATGCATGTTTGTTCTCTACCAGTTCAAATTTGGATGCTGCCTTTTCCTCGCGTTTGTGTACAATGCAAAAACAGCATGCTCCCCACAAAATAATCTGTGTCAAGCACACCATTTTCAGTAATGCTACAGAACTCTCGCTATACTGTGTTCTGCTCTCCAGCAAATGGGCATAGACAAAATTATGTATGTAATGCAATGCTTCTAAGGCTCAAGAGTTGCTTCTTCTGTACAGAATGTGGATGAGAATGTAAAATTAACTGAATAAAAATTAAACAAGTGCACATATGAAAGTATGGAATTCACCCCTGAAAGCAACACTTTCATGCCACTTTTCTAATAAGTGGTAGTCCAAATTCCCTATAATATTTCTCTTACAGACCATTTTCATTTCAACACTCCAGAGGTGGTTCACCCCACTGACATTATTATATGAGCCCTTGATGTGGTGCTTAGCTTCCCTGCAGCAAAGAGCCTGGCAACTCTTTGGTGCAGAAATGCATAGTAAATCACCTTACTGCAAGCAGAGATAGCAAACAAATTGAAATTCGACAGTTTGTCTTAGCCTGTCCCCTTGCGCGGCCAAATGCATAAATTGGCACAAATCCAACGTATTACAGCGAGAAACTACCGACAAAACAGAATACTAACCTGGTTGTCTCGACCTGCTGTGTTCGTAAGAAGTTCAACAATGTTCGTAATGCTTGGGTCCTCAGTATCTGAGAACCAGACCGGTGGTGTTGAGGGGTACGTCTCCTGCAATTGTTACGTTACACAATGGTCAAGGAAGCGGCTTGATGAGAGACCTCGTACATTTTTTTTTTCTTATCAATTCTGGTTCCTTATAATGTTACCGCGTCACAAATGCTGACGTGAATGATTCTTTAAACTTATCAGCACCACGCTGCGCACACGACAGAATCGTTTTTTTTTTTCCTTTCTCGTACGCCGTTGGTCAGAAACACGCTCGTCTGACACGCTCATTATACGTTAAGTACTGCACGCAGGAACAAACGCGACCGCTCAAACAAAGGTCCGCGCAGACCAACGGCGATAGGAGCAGTGAACAAAGAAAACCGAAAGAGAGTCAACACTCCTACTGCGACGTTCCATGAAAGTCGTCGTTCGGGCGACGCTCCTCGCACGGAAGCGTCCAGCAGGCATCGGCTGGCAGGATTTTTTTTTTCTTTTTCTGTTGGCTCGGTCATCTACGCGCTCGTATTTCCACACTTCTTTTTCCGCCTTCAATACCACTTCACCGTGAAAAAAAAAAAAAAAAGGCTGGTTGAAAGCGACAACACGGTGCTTACTAAACGACATACGTCCCCCGAAATGTGGGATACGCCCGCAAGCTCGTGCCTCCAGCAGGCCTGTTATGTTGCGGGCGTCGTAGCCATGGTTCGCGTGAAGGCATAGGTTTCCCCCAAACCGGCCTTTACGACTACAGTGAATCGGACGCTTCATCTAGGCCTGCGTTTGCACAAACATGTTTATTAGCGTCGAAAGCTGTTGCACGAGGCATTAGCGCAGCTCTTGCTGCGTGCCCAAAAACGAGAGAGCGTTTGTGGCGCGCCAGCGATGGCAACAATACACAGATCTCGAGCGCACTCCGTATTTCGAACGCATACTTCTGTCACCATACGATGCGAGCTCCAGTTCACTCTTTGGAGCATGCAACGGCACAATAGCACCATTCTTAAGGCTGAGGAAAGTGTCAAAAGAACGCGCACTGCTAGACGCAGGATTTCGCTCGTAAACAATACTCTTGTTCAAGGTCTTGGCCTAGTTAGAAAAAAAAGCCACTCAGCTGTTAGCGAAAGTGGCCGGTTACGTCACACAGAAACGTCTCAAACTACTGCCCGCAACAACCACACGATTCTTCGCTCGCAGTAGTACTCACTGTGATGTTGGCGTGTATTTCAATTTTCTTCCCATTGCGGCCGATAAATCTGCAAGTGAGTTCATCCACTGACGCAGCCACAACTTGGAATCGTTCGTGGTTCTTCGGGAACGATGCTTCCAATGCCCGGATATCTTGCTTGAGACTGTTTAGGCAGGCCATTTTATCACCTCAAGAACATGACAACGTCTGTAGCTGGATCGCGAATTTGAAGACGGGAACTTTACGGGACTGACTTTTGACACATTCTACCCCTCACTTACACAATATGGCGGACACTAGTAAAATCACAGAATGCGCCTGCGCACAGCAGCGCACGGGGCACTCTCAAACCCAGTTTCCCCACTGACCGTGTGAAGAACGGCGAGAACAACATGAAACAAACGAGATGGAGAGGCGTTGAGGGCGCGGGGGTTTGCACACTTGGATTTCGTTTTCTAGCACATGTGCCCTTTGTTCCGGCATTCCATCAGTTGCGTGTGCACTTTCGATTTCGCTCTTTCCGCAAGACTCGCGTCGTGTTGTTGTCGACGTTGCTTATCGGCGTTCATTTGTGTCGAAGCGAAACTGACGTATTGGAAGTTGTTGCTAAAACAGTGGGAGTACAACTAGTAATTTATATGTAGGGAACGTTCTCGGTATCATAGCTTACGAGTGGTAACACCGTGACCGACTAAAAAATAGCAAGTTCCTTTTGCAAATACGATGACCTAGATCCCTCGATTGCGATATCAATGCGAACCAAATGGCGATTTCTGGCGTAAAGACGAGACAAATCTAGTATTTCGTGACATTACCTCATCTCATGCCTTCCTATAATAGAATGAATATGCCCACTAATGCAATTCATATTGCACATCCACATAACGCCCGAGGAAACCGTGTAATATGTAGGTGCCAACTAAACAATATATTAACCAGTTATGATGTGGTTCGAAAGGCGTCGTACATGTGGTTGTTCGTATTCAGTTAACAAACCGGTTTTGTTTACTGTGATAGATTTGTCTTGTGCCGTCAGTGTTGTATTAAATGAAGCCTTCAAAATTTTAAATTACTGCTTTACTTTTTTGAGGTTCAATAAGAACTCATTAGTTGCAGATTTCTTTGTTCACAGAGAGGCTCGTTTAAAGAGTTCTTCAGTGAAGTGCCCTCACTACTATGTGTAGGCTAAACGAAATAAATATTTTTGGCATAACGGCAACGTGCAGCCAGTTCACATGGCTATGCGGCACTTACACTCTGCGTCAATATAGTTGGAATTCCATTGGTGCTGGTAAACAATTCAGACACCACCGCAAATTCATATTTTATTATTTTTATCAGACAAGTTTCACTGCCGATTAACAGATTTCAATACACAAACAGGCCGAGGGAATAGGCAGATATCTTTATGTCCAGCATCTTGTATATTGTTCTAGATAGAATGGCAAATGGCATGGGTAGTACATAATCAAAACAGCGCATGCAGGAACAAAAAGAATGTTCATTCTCAATGCACTCTGCCCACATCACTAAACACTGAAAGGCATGTGATACATCACCTTGAAGTACACAAGTCTGTTTAGGCTCCATTCTTTTTTGTTCAATGCAGTTGTGTTTCTTCTAGTGTTTGAAATGTCCCTTCTGTCTTGCAAGTCTGGTAACTTCAGACTGTGCTGTTCATACTTATAACGCCTGTCACAATACAATTTAAAGAAGCTCCACCACTGAACAAGTTAAGGCCACAAAGGAGTGATATCCACACCACACTAGCAAGGTTAATGGCAAAGAGGCCCCAAATTCCTTAATTGCAATGGTTTGACATCTTGCAAGGAGTCCACATTTAATACCACCACACACCAACGATCAGATGTCTGGGAGGCTATTTGCAAGTTTTCACCAGTATTCTACACATTTCTATCAAAAACCAAAAATGCCATTTTCATGCAATTGAAGTAGTTTTTATTTATAGAGAATCGCATCTCCTTTACTTTGTCATGGAAATTGCCGCAAACCCATCAAGATACGGGACTCTAGGCATGTAGTGTAGAGCTGTAATGACCGACAATATGGTGCTGCATGTCAGAATTGGAGGAGTCTAAGCAAGGATGAATGATCGTCAACCTGGCGAGAGCTGCAAAAAATGTTTTGCTTGAAAAAATGCAATTTTGAAAGAGAAGAGTGTTTGCCGCCCTACAAAAGCGACGAGTGCAATGGATGGGCAAGCTTAATTTTAGTTCAACTAAGGATGGCATGTGGAACAGGTATTTAGTAAATGCATGCCAACACAGGTTTGGTCATGCACTGAGTGATCTCTATTTTCAGGTACATTTCTATATGGCTGGAAAGTCGTCTAATCTTTAAAAACTGCAGCACCTTAAATTCTGTATGAACAATGTATCAAATGCAATACACTAACTGCAATGCTGTGTAACACTGTCAATGCAACTCTTGTAATGTGGATCTAAAAACAAATATACACAAAAGAAAGAGTAACTAAGAAGCTCGCTTGATTTATGGCTTCAAAAAAAAGGGGGTGGGAGGGTTCACATAACATCTTAGTTGGTGTGGCAGGTATGCCACGAATAATGCACCAGCCTCCTATGGTCGATCAACTTTGGCTCATTCATTGGGTTATCAATGTAGATCATTGCATCATCAATACAGATCATCAGGGTCTGCACGAGCTATGCTACAACATAGTCCTTCCTACTAAGGATACATTAACCCCAAATATGATGAACTACTGATATCCTGATATATTTTGGAGGGAATTAATGCATTTGTTCTAGCTGGGATAAACTGTACTGCAAAAGTTAGGATGGAAGTTAAAAATGCAAGTACCAAAAGAAAAAGGACGATGATCAATAATGTTTAGAGTGTCATGTGTTTAAATGGTGTTTAAACGGTTACAGGCAATTGTGTTGGCTGGCTCAGGACATGGTAGTGGATGCAGTGAACAGAATGGCATGCATTCCAATGGTATTTATATTCCTGGTGCAAAACTCTAAGCTACACTAACAGGCAGCACCATCACTCCTTGGGGTGAGAATGCATCATGCAAATAAGGTGTTAGCTTTTTCAAAACACTAAGGTGCATAACCATATCAAAATGCGAGATTTCACTCTTTAATTGCAGCAATAAATATTTTGAAAACACTGTAAACAGGTAAGAAGCATCTGGCATTTAATTACACACATTACATACTGCAACACAAGCATAGATAGCACAATGCCAAATGAACTTCACAATCAACATGAAAATTTGATAGGACAGAAATACAGATTGCATCTCCTATGCTCTTACACAAAACTACAAGGACATGTCAAAAATTCATCACATGTCAAAGAACTTCTAAAGGAAAGTTGAACTCCCATTTGGTTGGCCAGCAACATGTGGCTTATATTCAGAAATATAGAATAAATAAATAACACACTGAAAAAATAATATTTCTTCATTGTTCAACTGTGAGGGAATAAATACACTGCAGCACTGGTTTAATATATGAAATGGACAGGAATTACAACAAAAAGCAGCAAGCATAAAATGTGATATCTCTATATTATGCACAGAAAAGAGGTAATTACCCCCTTGCTTTGTGCCTCTTTCATTTAAGCCACCAGAGTTTTTCTCTCCATAGAGTGCGTGATACTCCTAACAATCACAGGAAAATATAACATGTATATTATACGAGAATAAACAAGAGCCTATGAAGGGCTGTCTTTTATGTAAGCATCACAGTGTTTTTACTTATATATTAAAAGTTCTGAGTACTAAAATACATTTGCAGCTTGAGAACAGATCAAGAAGGCGATTTAGCTGAATTGAAACACGTGTTTGTAGCGGTATACCAGTTTTGATAATTATCTGGTCAGCCAAGCTAGGTCAAACTGATCTTCCCACCAGGTAACAGTTCGGCATCATGTTGCATATTTGCGCCACTGTCTAAATAAGTAAGAGTTATCACCGCAAAAAACTAGGCTTTTAGTAGCAAGGCTACACCACACAGCTGCTCATTCAACAAGCCTCATTTACCACCTGGAATATACAAACAACCTAGACCACTTTATCGTGAAGAATCCCCTCGGGGCAGTAGCGTAGCCAGGGGTGGTGCACCAGGCCCATGACCCCCCCCCCCCTGAAATTTCTTTTGCCATGGCATACAGAGCCCGAAAAGACACTCAATCACATCTGCCTGCCCTAACCCCACTTCAGATCAAGGAAGTGCACACCACCGAAAAAAATTTGTGGCTACGCCCCTGCCTCAGGGGAAACGGAACAGGAAGGTAATGAGTGGTGGCAAAACACAAAATTTAATATCATGAAAGTAGCGACAGAAGCTCTGGTTTACGAACAAGATGTTGATAAGTTTACCTCAAAGTACAGTGTATATTAATTTTTTTTTAAACTTTGAAATCACGTGTCTCAATTCTCAGTCAGCACCAGGTCGTGGCAGGGGCCGTGTTCGGCCGCCATGCATTTCCACAAAGTGGACGAGAGATCGTGGGATCTCGCCCGCCCGATAGCTCAGTCCATACTTGGCCACGGCACGTGCAGCCAGGCAGCGCAAAGTCACTTGGGTCTGAGTGCGCAGAATCACCTCTGCAACACCCGTTGTTGCCGCTTCTGCCGCCGTCTCTCCGCGCGCGTTAGTTGCATCCGCGTGCACTCCTGCCTCAATCAAGGCCACAATGATGGAGTGCAGTGTGAGAAAGTCACTGATTGGCTTTTGGTACGTGACGATGGCATGCAGGGGTGTGTTGCGCCTGGCATCAACTGCGTTCGGGTCGGCACCACAACGGAGCAGCAGCCTAGTTGTGTCGGTGCATGGGAAGTGGCAGATGTTCTTGGTGTGGAAATCGTCCACTGGTGTATCAGCACTCACGCACAGGTGCAGCAGCGTGCACCCGTCCCTAGTCACCCTGTCAAAACATGCGGTAACAGATTTTTGAACGTCAAGAACAAGTTGGCTCACATCATTTTGGTGGTGCTACCGAGTTGTGCATGAACTAAAGGCTAGATCAGGCACAGCCACTGTTTTATTGTGCAAATCAAAGAAGCAGGTTTGTGCAATCTTGAAGATACGATGGAGTTTCACACAATCTCACAGAGGGAAATCGAGATAAATCTAGCACCAACAAGATAAGAAACTGATAAAAACATTCCAAGGCCTTTTCCGTGACATGACTGTACGTTCGAACACTGTCCAAAAAATCTTTGCATTAAACTAAAGAAAATAGGTATACCAAAAAAATTGGTTACCAGCCTCCGCTAAAACAAGTCACACTTGTTTTAGCAGATAAAGCTCACCTAAGGATAATTATTATAACAATTACAATAAAGAGCTCCGTGCAGCAAGTTCCTCAGAAGCATGGGTGCCTTGCTGAGTAATAGGTTTGAACTAAATGCTCGGAACCAACTATGGATGATGGGAAAGCCCAAAAAGAAGGACCAAGCTGAAAACAAAAAAAAAGTGGTTAATTTTACCAGACTGAGTGCTTCCAACCACAGAAGACGCTATTTCACAGTATGCTACTTAAGCAGTTTTACAGGTAATCTGAGGTAAATTACGATCCTGAGTAAAGAGCATCGTCAACCACTAAAATGCTGACATTAAGAAGCTTGCAATAATTTTTTTTCAGGTACTCACCGGCCCAACTGAACAAGGCGGTAGATGAGCCTCATGAGCTCGTGCTCCTGACTAGCCGAAGTGAAGCGGAGCTTGCCCACTACCACCAACAAGTACAGGGAAGTCAGCATATTGGCATCATTGTCCTCATCGGAACCGGACTCCAGTTCGTGAATGGAAGCCGACAAAATCTGGGCGACTGCACCAGGTGGCACTTCAACTCCAATGTGCAGCATCTGGCTAAAAACCTGGACACAGGTGACACACCACATGCTAATGAGCCTTTAGCAATGCAGTCAATGACATGCATGATGGGAAGTCCTGTAAGCATGAGAAGGAAGTTTCAGGTCAGTTAACAGCAAAGAACAAAACAGTACAAAAAAAAAATCAGTAAAGAAAGGGAGGGGTGGGTACTAGTCGAGGAGTGGTGTAGCGAAAACGGACAAGCGATGATGAAGACAAGCACACTCCTCAAGTATAAAAAAACAACTAACCCAAGCTGCAACCCTGCTAACTCAAGAATACAAATTTAAATTTATTAAAATCTGGGGTTTCACTTGCCAAAGCTACGATCTGACTATGAGGCACACCGCTATGGGGGACTCCGGAATAAATTTGACCACCCGGAGTTCTTTAACATGCACTTAAATCTAGCAAGTCCACAGGAGTTTTTGCATTTTGCCGCCATCGGAATGTGGCTACTACAGTCGGGAATTGAACTCGCATCCTCGAGTTTAGTACAGCGGCACCTTAACTTCTATGCTACCACGGCAAGTAGCTCAAGAACCCAATTTGTGTGTACACCTGTGAGCAAAGGTACATGGTCCATGACAGTGTGGAAGAAACTAAATTTATTCACAAATGAGATGTAAAAACTGAGGAGTCCAGTCGAAATCTTAGTCTTTGATAACTGTGCAAAACAAGTACAAAATTTGGAAGAAGCAACAAGACAAGAGTTGATCGGTGCCATGTCCAGTCGCTCAACCAACTTGCCCAAATATGAGCTCAGGTACACTGGAAAGCTTGCAATGCTAAGTTCATAGTGAAGTCCTCAAATTCGAGCTGCACTAGTAGGAAGTGAAAGAAATCGGCATTATTGCAATATCCCTCAATCCATACACATATGATGCTTTTGCTCAGCATAGCATATCTGTAGATAGTGAACACCCAGAGTACTTCTCTTGCATGTTTACAATAAGTGTAGCTTACATCTTTTTATGGAGAATTCTTGGCAGTTTTCATTAACATATTAAGGATAGCTCAGACTGCACTGGAGATGGCAAAAATGCAATATACTACAGTTTGCTTGTCTACATGAATCAGTTGCGCCGATTGCATGTTTTGAACACATCAGAATTATGTGTTGCCTGCCATTATGCTGGACGAAGATGCAACTTTCTTAAGTAGCGAAGCAGTGGCACCAGCTGTCATACTAGCAGTGAGAAGCACTTGATTTCATGTTTATCCATGAAGTTGACATACGGCACCACCGCTCCTCCATCACT
This sequence comes from Rhipicephalus sanguineus, assembly GCF_013339695.2. Taxonomy (NCBI): domain Eukaryota; kingdom Metazoa; phylum Arthropoda; class Arachnida; order Ixodida; family Ixodidae; genus Rhipicephalus; species Rhipicephalus sanguineus. The sequence continues at coordinate 200,043,744 of NC_051178.1, forward strand.
GCCGCAGTATGCATGTAATTCAGGCTTATTCCAGATAAAATGGGCAAGCAGTACTACATTCGAGCACAATATTAATAAGCGAAATGAACTGTGAAATGCAGCCATGCTGTGAAATATTAGCATCACCCAGCATTATTTTTAAAAGAGCAATCTACATCTTCCTCTCTTATACTGAAGCAGCATTTGGTATAAAAGGACCTCTCCACTTACTTGGGCAAATCGCAGTAAGTCCTTGCGCAGAGGAAGCCTGGCAGCTGATCGCAGTCGAAGAGCATGCAGCCATAGTTGCAAGCAGCGATCGAATGCTGCACTGTCAGCAAACACTGCACCCCTGCATATCATGGGTAAAGAAAAGTGAAAGTCTTACTACTAACAACCAATGGCAACCAGAATAACAGGGAACCACACACTTGAGAAAACAGGCACAGTTAAGCAACTGTGATCTAGAAGCAAACAGGCACAGTTAAGCAACTGTGATCTAGAAGCAACCTGTGATCTAGAAGCAAACAGGCACAGTTAAGCAACTGTGATCTAGAAGCAAATACTACAGCATTTCGCTCCTAACAATACAAGGTCAATTATCTAAAGGTGATCACTTGGATAAAAACTAAATTCTAGAAGAATCTTAGTGCCACGACTTCTCTCACACTATTTGCGTTGTACGAATTCTGGTAACGATGCTTTACCTTTGGAGGTTCATCGCCTTACAGTGTGAAACTATGTAAGAGGTGCCTCAGAATAATCAATAAGTGGCACCTTTAAAAAACAGTACACAAAAAATAGGATTTGCAGCAAGAGCCTACAATAATTACAAACACATCAGATATTGTTTTTGCTCAATACAACCCATTTCACAATAAGTGCTTGTTCCTGTATGTTCTTGCCCTACCTACCGGTTGTTCACTCCTTGTACATGTATATTATTTCACAAGTGTAACATTCTCATGCAATGCCTCACCTAAGGACTGTGATGTACTCTAAATAAATAACAAGGGCATTATGTAGGAGAAATGGTACAGCGTTAAAATACAAAATGTATCAAACAGAGGCTGCTAACATCATCAAGAACACATAGAGAGGAAAACTAATAACAATCTCTATCGTATTATCAGCAAAAAGCTCACAACAATGGCAAAGAAAAAAAACGAGAGAACTACCTAATGACGCACTTTCTACAAGTGCCCACTGGAACAAATAAGGCAATTTCCTGCACCCTGTAGCTAAGGGGGTTACGGCTACTTTGCATCCTGTTTGTGCACCCATTCACCAGAAGGGAAGGACACGGCTGAATGAGCAGTTCACGCTCATCATTCATTTGCATGAGCCATTGACGTTCGTTTGCCACTGGAGCGGCAGCCATGCATTCGCCGCCTCTAGCTTCCACCGGGGCAAAAAAAAAAGCTGCAGTACAGCGCACGTGTTATGGAAATAACACTGTGTCAGCAACGCACCAGAAAGCATCCATTGTTCGGTATATGAGGGGGCATATAATGCCAATTGGCTTTGATAGGCACGAGCTAATGAAACCAAGGAAGGCATAGGGGACATTATTTGTAGCTTTTAACAGTAGTGCAGCAATTATGACACAAATGGAAATTGCATTAAAGCGAACGAAAAACTAATTGCCGTCGGCAGGGACCAAACCTACAACCTTTGAATGTGGTAGTTGCAACATATGATATAGTAGTTTCTTCTAACTATGCTGACCTGGGATTACACGAAATAAATATACAACACTAATTTTCATGGACGTTGCATAAGACTTAAGCTGTCATGACCCAAGCTGGCACAGCGCCATAATTATGCAGCATCTATGGTACATGTCCCCCTTTTTTGTTCTCTCTTCCTTTCTTCACTACTGTTATATTTGCTCGGTAGTTGGTATACATGGGAGAGGGTAACGTAGACGTGCTGCTATACTAGTAGAATAATGACACCCCTCAAACAAGTTAGAATTGAGGGCTGCCTTATCCACCTCCGCCTTATGGGCAAAAAGCTCTCCCTTTCTTTAAAATTTAGCTTTGTTGGTTTTTACAATTGTCTAATATTTATTAAGCAAAAGCAAACTGCACCAATAAATTGCATAACACATTTGGGAGCAACCCATGTGCGAAAGGCAAGATTCTTCAGCATGAAGGGTAATAATAATGCACACGGATGCAGATGGCGGTTCATTCCCTGGTCCATGTTGACAGTTGCACCACATACTATTGAACCTAGAGAGCCTGCTTGATTCTCCCCCTATTCATAGTTACAAAACCGAAAGTACCCGTACTTTTGGCCCATGATGCAGCGTACATTTCTAAAATGTTCAATGCTTCATAGATAATCAGTGTTTGACCATTGGTGAGTTTAAGACAACATGACTGCATGTGTAAGTTTCTTATCAGGAAGCAAGTAATTGCAGCATCTATGCAGCAGTTACAAAACCGAACGTACCCGTACTTTTGGCCCATGATGCAGCGTACATTTCTAAAATGTTCAATGCTTCATAGATAATCAGCATGTTTGACCATTAGTGAGTTTAAGACAACATGACTGCATGTGTAAGTTTCTTATCAGGAAGCAAGTAGGTGCAGATATTCACTGTATCAGTGGTACTCACTGCAGCCACAATTACAGCATAGTATGCTTTCCTACTGCCCGATAATGACATCCAAGCCATTCTGTTGCTACTCTACAGCAATGCATGATGAGAAGAAAATGCACCCATCCCCAAATTTAGCTGCAGCTGTTAATTTACATAATCCATGTATGTTGAATGCTATATCACCTAAAGTATGTGCGTAGCTGCTGCCACGTAATGTCCCTACCCATAGCACGTTCATTTACACATAGTGCATGGCAAAACAAGCAGCAAGGGTAGAGATAGTTAGCGGGCACTGGCAAAAGCAGGCCATACAATGTAACATGTTAGGCATAGAACAAAACAGATAATGGCTGGTGTTTCGATGATCAACATCTTACTAAGAGGGCTATTAGAAACCCAGGCTACTACGTCGTCGCACCTATAGACAACGTGGTGTGGCAGCTCCGGGTTGTGCTGTCCCAGGATGCGCTCACGGATCACCAGAGACTCCATGTGCAGGGCATGCGGGTCGTCCCTGATACTGTACAGTTCGTCGAGCGTAGCGCACTCGACGCGCGAGTCGTACGCTGCCACAACCGGGCCGCACTCTTTTTGAAGCCGGGGCTCGCGCTCCCGCTCCCTCATAGCCAGCTCGAGGTAGCGGAAAGCTCGCTCCAGGCTGTAGTTGTCCTTGTCGTTCGCGAAAGACGCGCCTAGCAGTTCGAGTGCGTCGATCTTCTCGCGGCGCGTGCACCACGGCTGCTTGACGAGGTACTCCACCACTTCGGCCTTCGTGCGCTCTGCGGCGGCAAGCAAAGGCGTCATGCCGATGCCGTTGGCCAGAATGCGGGCGTTGCATTCCAACAGCTCGCGCACTATGTCCAAGTGCCCGTGCTCGGCAGCGAACTGCAGCGCTGTCGCACCGCATAGCGCCTGCGTGTTAGTGTCGGCACCGCGCGAAAGCAAGTAGCGCACAACGTCCAAGTGGCCCTTGTAGGCGGCGATCATGAGACAAGTGTTGTTGTACTTATTGGGAATGTGGATGTCGGCACCGTGCTCCACGAGGAAGCGAACGATGTCCAGCCGCCCATCGAAGCTGGCCGCTCGCAACGGCGTCGATATCGTGCGCGTCGGGTGGTTCACGTCGGCACCGCGCAGCACGAGTAAGCGGACGATGTCCAGGTGTCCTGCACCGGCCGCGCACCATAGGGGAGTTGCGCCCTCGATGACGTATCCGTCGAATTGGACGGTGCCCTCCTGTTCCAGTCCCACCGCGGAACCGAAGTTTTCCAGCAACGTCTGCACCACCGGCCGATGTCCGTTGCGAGCTGCGATGAGCAGCGGAGTGCATTTTTGTTCCTTGTCCACCACCAGAGAGCTTAGGTAATCACGGTAATCGCATTTTGGCACACTGGCCAGCAGGGCGAACAGAGTCACTGGGAGACCCTCGCGAGCGGCACAGTAAATCTTGGAGCGCAGAGTCTCCTTCGATTCGTCATCCATCGTTTTGTTTGCGGCAAACTAGGCTGCCGGTACTGCCGTGCTACGACGTACTTCTTCAGAACGGCGCCTAACAATGTCGAATAGTCATTATTTCACGGACGGCTTCCCATGTTTCGACAGAGCAAACCATCCCACGATCGCGTATGTGACGTAAACAAAAAGAAGAGGGAGTAGGGAAGGGGGAGCAGCATGCGACCGACGCGCCACTACAGAACACTCGAAAAAATGAGCACTAATTGACACGCAAGCTGTGAAAACGTTTACTTTATAAAAATTTGCTCATGCATGCCATTGAAGCACGGTGATGTTGACACTCAACTAATTCAATACCCGTCTACACGCGGGACTGTCGAATTATGCATACGCTCACGCCACCAAGAGACTTTGAACAAACTACGCAGTGCCATCACCGATGCCATTTGCCATAGAGTTAATATAGTCAGTATATTAACTCTATGCCATTTGCATAACAAAATATTCGTTCAGCCCACCGGTAGGTGACGCGACAATCTCACTACGATGTCTTTGCACAGGTATTGAAGGCCTGGATGAGTGGTTGGGCAGAGAACAACAACGTGCTCACAGACTTGCAGAACGGGTTCCGAGCTGACCGACGGCTGGAAGACAACCTCTTTGTGCTGATGCAAACCATAGCAATGGCTCGCAAGGAGTCCAGAAACCTGTATGGTTGCTTTCTTGACGTAGCTAAGGCATACGACAGTGTCCCACATGAATCCCACCTATGACCTATTCCAACGGATGGCAGATGTCGGAATGTCAGAAGTGTGGGTCGGCCTTATGCGACGGCTGTACAAAGATAATTCGGTTATAGCGTGCTTTGACGGAGCCCAGTCCAGACCAGTAATGGTAACACGGGGTCTTAAGCAGGGCTGCCCTCTCTCACCCCTGCTATACATGATTTATGTCTCTGGACTGGAACATAAGCTCCTAGCATCCAGTATCGGCTTTTCATTCACCCACCTGTACGATGGAATGTCTGTGACTTGGAAGCTGCCAGGTTTAGTTTATGCTGACGACCTGGTCTTGCTAGCCGAAAGCCCAACGGACCTGCAACAACTGGTCACCCTCGCTGCGACCCATCTGTACCACCTGGACCTGGCCTTCAATGCAAAGAAGTCTGCTGCGCTACAGTTGTCAGGCTCCTACCCTACTGCCGACATATACCTGCCAGGAGGAGATCAGATACAATGGGCCACTGAATATCGGTACCTCGGGGTGGTATTGAGCACCTCTGGTGACTTGTTGGGGTTGCATGAAGAAAATCTGCGCAAGACTTCGCAGAGAGCAGCAAACGTGCTGCGCCGGAAAAGCCTATGGGGATGCAACCGTTTCCTCCTCATCCGCGACTTGTGGAAGGCTGTTCACGTCCCAGGCCTCACATTTGCCAATGCCATACTGTGCCTCAGTGGGACAACCAGGCAGTGGCTGGAGCGTGGCCAACGGGAGGTGGGCCGCATGGCCCTTGGATGCCACGGGCGTGTCGCCATAGAGGCCATTCAGGGTGACCTGGGATGGTCCTCATTTGAGGCGCGCGAGGCGAGAAGTAAGGCTACATACGAAGGACGCCTGCGACTCATGGACGACGAACGGTGGCCCAGGCGACTGTTCAGATATGCGAGCCTAACCGGCACACAAACGCAGTGGTGCAGGCGCCTGGGCAACCTGAAAAGAAAGTTTGGCTTCTCTGCAAAACCTGTGATTGAGGACAAGATGTACAAGTGGGCCCATGCCGTGAAGACGCAGGTGTGTGAGGAGGAGACGGAGCAGTGGCGGCGTGCCATGGAAAATAAATCCACACTGCTCACATACCGCACTCACAAGGCTGACATTGGCACGGAGCCCCTTTATGATAACAGCGGTGGCAGTGCACTCCTTTTTGAGGCACGTGCAGGAGCTCTGCGTACATTGGCATACCGTCGCAGGTTCGACACATCTGTGGACGTGGCCCGGGCCATATGCCGAATATGCGGCGCTGAGGAGGAGACCACAGAACACCTCGTCCTCCGCTGCGCTGACCTGTGCCCGGGTCACGGAGAGGGCACCACTTTCCCGCTGGCACTGGGATTCCGAGGAGATACGGCGAACACAGCGGTGGCCAGAGCCGTCGACGTTACAAAACAGAGATTGGTGGAGTGGTGGCGCAGAACGCGCAAACAATGCCGACGCGCAGACAATGTAGACGTTCAGACAATGTCAATGTAGCCGGTCTGAAAGGAGACACTGGCTGGCTGTTGCAAACGTGACATTTCGTTATGTGTGTGTCTATCACATTTTTTTTTTCTTTCTTCCTTTTTTTTTTGGTTAAGGCACTTGACAGCTGCCTACCCATTACAAAGGGCAGGACCACAATTCATCATCATCATCATCATCAAACAAAGCGTTTTGCTTGCGGGTTGTTTAAAGGTAGCGTCAGTTTACGTCAAGGTTTACGTGTATGCGAATATCGTAGTGCTTCATTACTTCATATACAAGTTGCGAATGAACCATATTTTCGTGTGTCCTTAGTGGTAAAATATTAATGAGCACGAACAGATAATAATGCCAAGGAAAGTATATCCGGTAGAGCATCGGACGCGTTATCCGAAGGTCGCAGGTTCGGTCCCTGCCCGCGACAAGTTATCTTTTCGTCTACTTTTCTTTCTTCGCATTTACATTACATTTACTACTAATAACATCCCCTATACTTTTCTTGGCATTATTGTCTGTTAGTGCTTATTAATATTGTGTATAACAAAGAAAGAAACGAGCCCTTAAAATTTCCACTTCTTTCCTTCAGTGATAAAAGAACTGTATGCGAGGGTGTAACAACAGCGGCGACACTGTATTACGATATTTTGGAGGGCGCGTACAGTTGGGGTTCTGATACCTCACTGTGTGCGTGTGCCTAAGAAAGAGAGAGAGACACTTTGTGGCGAGAGGTTTTAACCCTTTCATTCTCTGGCTTCGGCAATGGGCAACAAATGGAGTAAGTAAATTCAACTGAACATAATTTCCAGTCTTCCGATATTGCAATTACGCGTAAGACACAAATACAATGCATGTACACTGCATCAAGCATTTCTTTTATGCATTTTTCTTCATATCAAACTAGGCGCACCGCCAGTTTTGAGTGCTGTGGTGAACCGTAGAGATATATTGCAACATCGGACAAATGTACCCAATGTAAAATCCTCCCTCACACCAAGCAGATGCCATAGAACCATTATTTTAGAAATCTGCAAATATTTTGCTATACTGAATTTTCGCATTTGAGCACCCATATTAACCCTTTCAGCCCTGGATTTTTTATTTTGGTTGGGGGCTTTTTTTGTGCGTTTTCCTAATAGTTATGACCTCAGAAGACAACTAAAAATTGAGCAAGTGGTGCAAGTAATAATGGATTTACAGACATGACATCAAATTAGGTCATCAGGGCTCAGCAGTTAAGAGAAAAATGGCATCTTTTTCCCTGCTATTCACTAGAGTACACAAAATGTGAACCACGCCTCATTTTTCAGTGTGATACTCAAACAGCTTCGGCACGTCGGCCCCAAAATAGCGCTTACCCGCCTCAGCCGACTCGCCTCGGCGTCACCCATGACTTCGGTCAACCTTTTTCTTCTTTGAGGCTCCCAGCTCCGCAAGCATGTCACCATTTTGGTGTCAATTGCAGTGGGGATCACTGAAGAAGTACTCCTCCAAGAAGGGGCAATTTTGGTTTCATTTCAGAGGTGCTAGGGAAAATGTGTGATGGTGTCAATTGACACCGCCAGGGCCGAAAGGGTTAAAGAATTTATTCATGCTATCAGAATTTCTAGCTACAGCAGCAATTTTTTTTCTTTGATGCAGTCTTATAAAGCACAAGTTAACAAATTGGCAAGTGCTTGAACTGGCGTAAAATTAAATGCACACTTGAATTCTCACAGCACTCTACATCTTGTTTTTCTGCCATTGGTCTGATAATACTGTCTCACAGGACAATGATGGTCCTACACTCGGACCACAAAATAAACTGAGTAGCGCAGTTCTGATGAACTCGCGTGGCATTGCTTTCAACACACAAGGGGAACGAACTTTCAAATAACAGCCAGGTTGTCCTCTCAATTCATCACAGTGCACACTCTCATGGCGCGTGAATCATCTTTATTTCTGGGGTAATAAATTACAAAACTTCCAGTAACAAACAAATTCTTTAATGGCTGGTTATATAATCTTTAATAAAGCCCACTTTTCTGTTTATAGAGCAGTGAAAAGCTCGTGCATGTGGAGTGCACAATGCAACGTCAAGCAACACTATATTACCCGCTTGTGCAGCTAACCCGAGACTTGTTTTTTTCAAGCTCTCCTGCACATGTGTTCACAGTGTCCCGTTTCCTGCAGCATCCAACATTTCACGTAAATGACACGTGCGCACATACACACTAGGTGTGTGCAGAATACAGTGCGGTCAAACCAGTGAACACTCCAAATTCAGCAGGTTTTTCGTGTTCCTCACAAGAAAAGAAAAAGAATGTACAGCTCCAAGAGGAGTACTGTGCTTTGAGCACCATGAAGAACCACGTATTGGAATGTGAGGTCAGCACCCTGTTGTCCTGGCAATCACGCAATGGCCTTTGCTTCAGGCAAGAAGGTCTCCCAATACTTGATCAGCTGTAACAGAAAAACAAAAAAGTGTCACTCGCACATACCTACTTCTGAGGTTCTCAATGGGCACTTCAGAGGTTCTTTCATCGTTTCATCATGTTGGCTATTTGCACCTGCTTTCTAGTGAAAACAATGCTCTTTCGGTCAGCACGCTTTCTTTAGGATGGCTCCGCGCTCTGTTGTACTTCTTTCATCTGTTGCTTTCGTGTAGCGAGTTCCCTTGCTATACATATATGCAGACAGGAACTATTGTTCATTTTACAACACCTATGAAGAAAACCTGGCACTTCGTGTGTGTTACCTCCAAAGAAACCTGACATTGAATGGGTCAAAGCAAATGCCATCACAACGAGCTTTTCTAATATTTTAGAAAAATAATTTACTGATGCTGCTCAAGAAATGAAAGTTCGACTTTTGGAGCAAGGAACCAGACACAAAAGCAAGAGTGAAAAAGAGTTCCACAGTCACGCTCCTCCACACAAGGCCATGAGAGCTTCACAGCAGCCTCGTTCAATTTCATCAGGACAATGTGCTACGCTAGAAAAACAACTCCCAAAAGCTTAACAGAACATGCTGATTGGCTCGTTAGTTGACACTTGCAGGTTTGAGAAGGGCTCAACCTTGGACAAGACAGCAAAGCCCACTTCACCGTTTCATTTGTTGCCAGAGAAGGGCACAAATCAAGCAGCAGTGCCATTAAGACGCAAGTTCCCACCTGTTGTTGGGTGTCGAGGAGGAACTCAAAGTAGCGTACAACTGAGTTGCGGAAGTCGGCGATGCGGTTGAGCTCGAAGCGGTCCATCTCGGTGCGGATCACACGTGACACGTTGTCAAACTCCTCCTGCCCACGCTCCACCTTGGCTTCCCACTCCAGCACCTCTTGGCGTGCCTGGGGAATCTTCTCGCTTTTGGCTGCCAGTTCAAGCTTGGCCTTGGCCTCCCGCTTGCGGGCTAGCATCTGCTGCGCGTGCTGCCATGTCTGGTACACCTGGAACAGATGGTGCACCAGTTACAGCATCATTGGCATGCCCTGTTTGTAGAGTTAACCACAGCTTCCCCTAAGTGAGACGAGAGTTACAGCTGTTATGACGTAATAAACTAATGAAACATACATTAGCACATCACACACATTTCCTTTGTCTCTCCACTGTGTTTAAAGGAGGCCTCCTGCTGAGCAAGTTGGTTCAAGCTAGTTGCAACACAGAACAAATACATCACACTTGGATACCTGTAACAGAACTGAGCAGGCAATAACGCATTTGTAAATGTCACATCGCATTATTGTGACTGCTATTCTAGTGCTAAACCTTGTGCTAAGATAGGAACTGCACATTGATAAATGTGCACAGTAGGATAAATTAATGTTCTATATTTTTCAATGCAATAGGCTTGGCTAGCCATATAAGTAATGAAAGAAGCCAATCCTGAGTTCTACTGTTGTGATGAAGAAAAGTGCTAGTTAAGGACTGAACACTAGCCTGTGAACTTGTGCCTAGCAAAACAAAACAGCACTCACAGTATGACAACAACGAGTACAATCATAAGCTTTCAAAATGTGATCTGTAGATCAAGCATATTGACGATTTATATATACTACTAGACTTGTTGCACATTCCTGTGAAATCTGCTCACGTACATTGTAGAATATACTACACCATATTCTCGTCACATGTGTGATATGATTGCAATTACAGTCATGATCCTCTCGCTATAGAAGTCTTACACATTTTGTGTCACAGGGACGCACACCAATTGTGGAGGATCAACCAAAAAGACGCACATGTTGAATTGCCCACGAGTATGGTAATGCAAATATATAAAACTTTGGAATGTCGATAAGCTCACTGAACACCATGTTCTATTCCATTTAGAAAAAGCTTGACTTTGAGAGTTCCCATCTAAAATGCATGGAAATAGAAATAGTTTTTCTTTGTCAAATTTTACATAGAATTTGATGAAATCTGTTGTATGTAAAGGAGAGAGTTAAAAAAGATTGGCTGGAAAGTGGCTGTTTTACGTAAGCAGTAAATTCTTAAATAAAGATTGCTGAAAGTCCCAATACCTCACAAAATTAAACTATTAACTTTATAAATATGTAGTTAAGCAATGAAAAATGATGTCACATTTCTGTAAGCCGCACTTTATGATGCACCTTAGCCAGACAAAATTGATGTATTGCGTGCACTACAGTCACGTCAAATGCACACAAAATTTTTATGAAGCTCTTGTAAAACTTCCAACTGCACATAAGCCGTAAATTATTTTAACCAGTTTGTAAATTTTAGATGCTCTAATACAGGGGTCAGCAACCTGCGGCCCACAGGGCAGTATTATGTGGCGATGCAACTCGGCCATGCTACTCTGACCCCCGCCTCAAAAGGTTGCCGACCCCTGCTTTAACAGCTGCAGTTTACAGAACCGAGCTATCTGTTTTAGTTGCATGTTTACGGACATGTAAACTTCGTGCTTAATTTTTTTGCAAGCTTATTTTCGCAAGCTGTTGCAGGCCCAAAGTCGAAATCGTGCTTCCTACTATTACTTGACCTTAATTTTAAGGGTGTGCGAATAGTGAAATTTCATCTCGAATCGAATGGTGCCAAATAGTGGCCAAAAATATCGAATACTGAATAAAAAGATTTGATTGAAAACTAAAAGAAAAAAAAAAGTAATGAAATGAAATGTCACTACACTATGGCGATGGCGTGGTGACAGCTTTATTACGCGCTGGTTCGGGAGGGGGGGGGGTATTTCTTTCAGCTTTTATGGGCGTGCAGGCATGTTGATAGATGAGCCATCATTCCAGTCAGCAGTTGCACTCTTATAGCACCCTAACGGCTAACAGAGGGCAGTACGGTAGCTAGTTTTGTTGTTCCCCTGTGATCGTGCGATATGGCTTCTCTGACAACGGTGATGTTGTGCTGCAGCGTCATTGAGTGCTCTGGGCCCAAAATTCTTCGGGTGCCCGTTTTCAATGCGCCCCGGAATGACGCGAGTTTCTCTATGAATGGTGCGGTGCGGCAGTGGCGACAGCACAATGTGAACAAATTTTCACATGTGATGTCAATTACCGAAGGTCTCGTGGGCCAAAGTCGGGACCTTTTGTGGCACTTGCGGGACCTTTCGTGGCACTTGCGGCATACGCAACTGAAATACGCAATAAGTCCATGCCTTTGTTTTGGAAGCGATGTTGTGAAGGGTTTGACAGTTGTCTTATGCGTTTTTTTTTTTGTGCGGAAATGACATAAGTAACTTTAAAATAAACTATGCGTTCGCTTTTGAATCAGGATGTCGGTGAAAGTTTTAACGAAATGCCTACTGTAACGACGTTAGCGTTAGTTTTAGCCACCACACCCTAACCAAGTTGCACCATTGGCCTTTGTCGCCTTCTAGATATTCATCCTGTCGAATTATTGTAAAGTCTAATCGAATTATTCCGATTAGGAATTATTAGATTCGGATTCGAAACTTGAGCATTCGCACACCCTTACTTAATTTGATTTCTCAAATGCAAGAAATTACATTAATATTCTTCCACGTTTTGTCTCTTAAAAGAATTTATGTGCTTTGCATGTGTTTGAATGGGTGGTAGAGTTGCCCCAGCTCCAAGAGTTGTCTAAAAATGTTGTTTGTGCATTTTACACGCCTCCGAATAAGCACTATTGGAGTCGGAACAAAAATTAAAGCTTTGTCATAAGAGGTTAGTGTGCTTCAAAAATGGCTATGAGCCAACGATACCTATGCAACCTTTATTTTGCAATTTACCTTTTGGTTATGCAAAACAGAATTTCACACAGGCTCTCTTCTTGGTTGGTTTGTAGGATTTAACATGCAAAAGCGAATCGGGCTATGAGGGACGTCGTATAATTTCAACCACATGGGGTTTTGTAACATTTTGCTGCCATCGAAACGTGACCGCTACAATCAAACTCGTGTATTTTGGGTCAGCAGCCAAGCACCGTAACCTCTGATCCACCATGGCAGCTACAGCCTCTATTCTGTCAAAACATTGTGTTGTATGTATTACAAAGCCTACTCAGGCAAATTCCTTGCTTAACAAACTCTGATCCAGCTTGGATCTTACCTTGAACTTTTGTCTTGTTTGAAGGCCTATGCAAGTACACAGACCAACAAACAATAGACAACATGAAAGACCTGGGCGAAGAGGAAAGAAGGCTTCTTCATTTGGATAGGCTGATGATGACGACTTGCCTTTACTCTCTGGTGGAAGACATCCTTGATCGCCCCAACCAGGGACAAGTAATCCTTGACCAGCTCCGCCAGACAGTAAAAGTCGTGGTTGGCCTGGCGCCCTTGCAGCTGCTCCACCCGCTCACCGACTTCGGCCAGCTTGGACAGCGCACGCGATAGGCCTGTGTGCTCTTCACAGTTGCCCAGCATGGCTGCACTCTTGGCAAATGCACCCGTGCTCTGTGACAGCTCTGCATATCAATGCACAGCGAGTCGTCATAAAGTTTCAATGACCTAAAACTTGTTGTAAACAAAGAAGTCTACCTACGATAAAAAGAAGTTGACTAAATTTTACACATGGTTACAATCTTGCAAACTGCCATGTCCTTCTATAAATATAGGGCAAACTGAATAAGAGGCCTAAAACCACACAGTTAACCATTACATAGTCTTAATGTGAGAGCATTACATGGCTCAATCCGGGACGCCACCATCAGGATGCTGTGGCAGGAAAATGGCAAAGAAATTACGTCATCTTCGTCTCACTAAAGTGGCCGCGGTGAGGATTTGATCCTCTGCCCTACAGATACTGCTCCGTAGCCAAGTGCACTGCACCACCATCGCACTGCATTGCACAACAAAGGATGCATGATCATAATTCTACTGTGCATTTTCTTTAATGCAATGTTGAATTGCACCACAAATGTCTAAGGACTATAGCAGTAGCATATGTACTACTCTGAAACTAATTATAAGAGAAAATCACAATGGTGAAAACCAAAAACAAAACAAAACAAAGCACTACCTCGGCGTTGCTGCACCATGTTTTCCACACTGGCGTGCAACCGCTTCAGTTGAATGTCAAGGTTGTCAATCTGCTGTTGCTTTTCCTCAAACCACTGTGAATGAGACACAAACATTTAACAGTAAGTCATATTTCTTCTCAAGAAGCTCATCCGGTGCCATTAGAAAAGGAAAAGGAGAGCATACAAACAAAAAAGTGAACAAGTGGCATAACACACATGCTCGTATGCCACACCAGAACTGATACGTTTGGAAAAGCACTGTAGACCCAAGGCAGTTGAGCAAGCAATTGCGCATGAGAATTTTAGGAGTGCATTCAGGAATGGGCAACATTTATTATATACTGTTCTGGTTGTGGTCCATAGCTACGAGGGACAGGAAATCTGAGGACCCAACTGAAACGCTTGCAAGTGGCTAATTTCAACCAAGCCGAAAGCTAGCTGAACCGTTCTGCAAGAACCAAGGGACACATTCAGAGTTCCTATTCTGTGCCTTTTTCAGCACTGTAATGACTAAAAGAGACTGTATACATAGACATCAGGCAGAAATATTGAACCTACGAGAAGAAGTGACATTCCTAACATGAGCATATATATGTACGTGTACAGTATATGGTACAGATAAGGACAGAAATGGCACAAATGAAAGACACTTGAGGTTCCCTAGAGCCCTTTGGCACTGCTTGTGTCTAGTACAGGCAGAGTGAGAATGAAATAATCATTAACAAAACAAAAAGAATCGCATAGTTAGTGGCAGAGTTATGTGTTCCAATGCTTAAATGAAACAACTAAACAGGACAGCTTTCATGCACTTTTCTAGAGCAGCAACTACAGTAGAACCCCGCTGATACGTTTTTGAAGGGACCGTAGGAAATAAACGTAAGAGACGGGAAACGTGAGAGCCGAAAAACAGGAAAAACGGCAAAATATTTAGTGGTACAGAATTTTATTTCAATTCTTACGAGCAGCACGAAAATTGGCGCGCTCAGCCGCGATCTAGTCGATGGATAGAAACGCGGAGCTTAGGACGGCCTTATCCACAGAAATGTAATCAACGTATGTGATTTTTTTAACACCAACAGCTGTAGGCATGAAAAAACTAAGCACACGCAATCACGACCGGCGCGGCGAGTCCGACCGCGAACCGCACGCACGACCATGCGAGCTCCAACCGAACTCCTCCCGTTCTCCGACAAATAACGATGATGATGAGTCTACGCCAACGCGATGGCAGAAGTGAATGCCAATCTCGAAGGCCTTGCTTTCGCAAGCAATTACGTCATACACGCCATGTTTGTGCAATGCAAATCTCAGAGGCTATGCTTTTGTCAATAGTAAATTCCAATCTCGAAGGCCTTGCTTTCGCGAGCAGTTACGTCATAGACGCCATCTTTGCAATTTGAATCTCGAAGGCCATGCTTTTGTTTGCATCAATTGAAAGATTCTGTTGCTTGCGCCTCTCATGCGGCTAATATTACGGTCAAACAAGGCCAAGCTGCGTGAAAATGCGCCATGGCCGCTCTCTTTGGTAGTCACTCGGTCGGCTCCGGGCGCACTTCGCGACGTATCATACGGGAACGGTCCGACAGTTACGACGTAACAGCGGGGTTCCCAATACATTGTATCCTATGGGAGCTATGCCGGGACCGGCGGAAAACGACGTAACAGCCGGGAAAACGCAGCAGTGAGGAACGTAACAGCGGGGTTCTACTGTAGTAGCCTCTTCGGTGCTTTCAAAACGCCACCAATGTGCGAGCAAACGTACATGGCTAAAGTTGGCTGCAGAGCAATGGGAAGTTGCCACAAATACGGAAGTTATCTCCAGTAGCCAGTTAATTGACTAAGCACTGTTCTACGTATACGCCAGTCTCTACGACTGCACCAGTCTGTGCATATTCATTCCATTTACAGCACCGTACTTCGCAAGAACTTATGCCATGTGTCATAGGCAGTCACTAAGGCAGCTTTCTGTACACCACTAAAAAAAATCTTGAAGTCAAGAAAATGATAGAAAAAGCATCCTTCAAAAGAAAAAGAGGCAAACAGACCTCGAAACATATACAAATGTGCAGGCGGTATAGTGCAAGAACGTAGTACAAAAGACAACTGAAAAATAACGTGCTGGCATATTTGTGCACTTTGAAATGGGTTATTTCTTTTACCTGGACAGCAAATGAAGGCTCGGCCAGCAAGACCTGGCAGCATTGAAAAAGGCAACAAGACGCCTGGTACAGACACAAGAGTGGACAGAGGCAGGAGATTCCAAGGAGCACAAATATCTAGAGTTCTGGCTCCAATATTTATTTTTAAAAAGATAAAGCTGCAACTGCAAAATCGTGGAGTCCATTTCATAAACTGAGAATGTGCACCAGGTGCTTAATTAGCTGGTTTTACATAGCAGATTTAGATAAAGGCGATACAACGCAGAATTCAGCTGTGAAAGTGTGTCACACACTAACTACGCAGTCTTCAACTGCTGCCACAATACACTTCCTTTCCGTAAAACCTGTATCAGTATGGATCAAGCAATGCAAAGCAAAGATTATGAAGCATGTTTGACTTCAATAATTCTATGTGTACTCAAATGTTTTACATTGATAACAAGTCTAAAATGCAGTACGTATAAGATCTTTCAATGACAAACTGTCCATGTGACTGGGCTATAGCCCCAAAACAATATGTCCGAGACAGTTTATACTATTTACTGCTGCATACAGTTTATACTGCCTAGACAGTCTAGGATAGCTATAGTTTGTAACCTGAATGTTCTTGATTAGACAGGTTTGTTCCATCTTAAAGGGGCCATGAACCAACAACCACCTGGTTGAATGTGGCAGAGATCATATTCACCACAGCTTTCACAGTGTGAATTCAAACATGCTCAGAGTCCACTAATTTTAGTTTAACTAATGTACCATCGGATGAAATGAAAATGTCTTGTTAAAATTATCAGCGTTTGAAATGTCAGGATGTCACTATGTTTGGCTAGCACTTATGAAAAGCTGAAGTAAAAAGCAAGATTGCACCATCAATGTTATATATATTACATAATTTTTCTCACCCTCTGGCTATGGCAGCCTTCACATAAAATAAGGTCAGAGGCATGAGCCGTAGCAACAAGTTTCTGACGCATGCATCTCGTCTGCTAATGTAAAGAAAGTTCTGAAAGCTAGCCCCATATTGTTTACAAGAGAACTAAACTTACTGCAGAAAGCATGAAACAGATTCAAAAGAAAAGCACAAGCAAATTATTACTGATACAAGGCTTGCATGTATGTAACAGAAGCTGTTTATAATTAACACACCTTAGAAGCCTGGGCGCAACCATGTAAAATGCTAAATATGTACTAGTTCAAAGTGGTGTGATAGTGCTTATTACACTGCACACAATTACAGTATACATAAAAAATTTGTACATGAACTTGCACACAAGGTGGGGTATATATATAAAAATTTACGTAAGCATTGTGTTCTCCAAATACACAGTTTTGTTTTTGGTGCCTTGCACATGCCAAGGTGGCGGGCTGTTGATTAGTATAAAAGTGTCTTGTGCATATAATGCTAATGCACTGCTCCACAAGTTCCATGCAAGTTAGGAGTAATTTATTTTTCAATCATTCTTTAACCGGCTGTTAAATATTCGTGATACACAGCACTGCTTCACATGACTCGCTACATCTTGCCTGTGTATATGTGCACACTCCTATTAAAAAGGCCAAACATGTTAGTACCAAACTGAACTATCTCCACGATGGGCCCACGTCATCAAGGCAGACGCGCTGATTTTTCAGGGAGCTAGCCACACAGTGCTTATGCATAGAAAGTGCACAGTATAAAACTACCATACCGGGTCTGCCTCGTCCATCTTGGTGGTGATCTTCGATACGGAGTCTCCCATGCGTGAGATGAGCCGGAACATGCCAGCTCCACTTAAAGATGACGTGTTGGTGGCTCGAGGCAGTTCTGTTTCCAGCTCCAGGAACTCTCTGAAATCTGGATCGACTCTGAGCGAAGGGTGCGCAGCTGTTCGTTGCAAGAAACGCTCCAATGCGGCCCTTCGACGCTCTACAAAGTCTTCTGAAGTGACCTGCTCATCTTTTGACATCTTGATCTTGGTCATACCTAATAAGTACAAAGAAAAGCAATGAAGTGTGCAACCGAGCTGGGATAAAGCAGTAAACATCGACTGCCAGTAATAGCACGCAAACTACACAGGTGCCACTTGCAAATTCTAAAGTGGGCTAGGATAAACACTGGTCTGCTTATTGCACTGTTTGCTCGCCTAAATAAGTTTGACACCGTGCTTGCATATGGCAAACAATTTACAAGCATGAAGAACTCACACAAAAAAAATAAGACAATTCTTCAGAGTTTCCAGAAGTACTCAGATATACCTTAGACCTTGTGGAGCAGAAGCTTCTCACACTTAAAATAATGATAAATGTGAAGGTTAGAAGACATTTTTACCATACTTAAATTTGATAATAAAGTCGCCCCAAAATACTGAACTTGTGTGTCATTGATGGGACAGAACAGAATGTGGCAACAAGAACAATAAATGAGTGTTGTGCATTGTTCTTCAGGCTTTCCTCTGCGCGGCACTTTGCAGCAATCATGGAAATGAAGAGAACTGATTTATTGTGACATCATGAAGTATCCATACCCTAAGAACTTTGTAGTGACAAAGCAAGTGGTATACATAGAATTTTTGTCCTAGGTTGAGAGCATATGCTTCATTTACCAAAAAAATGAAAAATCTGAAATGTCATTTGAGCACTATGGCACATACTTCACTTCAACAGCTTTAGGCAATTAGCAAGCTGGAAGGCTTGTGAGCGCAACAGACCAGAACGTTCCCCCACACACTGACCTTACATAACTTCAGCCTTTTCCCACTACCTGTCGATGCATGTTGAAACGTACACCATGAAGCGAGTGCAACACTGAAGTGCGCCTGTACAGATTATTTAAATAATAAATTCTTCAGCAAGGAATATTTGTGCAGCAAAGAAGGCACTGTATCTGATTCACTACCCAGTCACTGAACAATACAATGATACACAAAATGTAGTCGCTTTCTCTACTGGATAGCAAGCACACTAACTGTAGATGATTGGATCCACACCTAAACCACAAGAGATTTGGTAATCTAGCCTCAGCTAAGATTTGGTCATCTAGCCTTCATAAACAAGCAGTGGGGTCTAAGCACACCAGATACATGCACGTTTCAGTTTTCCACTGTGCTTGAACTCACCTAGAACACTCTTTTCAGGAGCAGGTGGGACGATGCGCCCCATGTGCAAATGCTTCTCCACCAGCTTTTCGTGCAAGCCAAGAAAGTCACTGAAGCGCCGGTTCACTGAAAACTGGGTCTTGCGGTAGTATGGTGCATTTGTCCGTGTCACCACTCGATAGGTGACGTAGGCTGCCATGCCCTCGCCCACTTTCTGTGGCTCCCGCACGCTGATCTCCACAAACTCCTCCCCCTCGGAGGCCTTCAGCTGCTGTGGATGCACGAGGAGAAGCAATGTCGATTGGCAAGTACCTCAATGCAAGAACTGATGCATGTACAATGGCTTCTAACCCTTTGTGCTCTATAGTAACATAACCCAATCATATCAGCTTCACATTCCTACTATGAAAGCAGTCAACACTGCTCTTAAAGAGCATGGGTAACTACCATATCCAAAAACGGTGATGTACACTGGTTTGCTTGACGCACTGTTTGCTTATTTGAATATACCAAACACTGTGCTTGCTTATACCACACAATTCATAAGCATGAGAACCTGCCTGTAACATGTGCATGCATGTGTTAATGTTTTCTTTCAGTTACTAAGTCATCTGTACGATCATAAAGGCTCATTTTGATGAAATTTCTCTTTGTATATGTAAATTAGAGTACCTTTCGACTTATATAAGAAACACAAATTTAACAACAGCACAAATTTAACAACAACACAAATTTAACAACAGCACGCTCCTCGCGCTCAGAGTCCGCGCTCTGTCTTGACTGTCGCCGTTGTGCTTCGTCGACTAGTGCCGTCAATAAACGCCTTTATAATTTGGTGGAGAGTGCTGCGCCGTCCAACCAGCTTCGGTCCGTTCGATGCCCCTGGCGCTTCGATCCCGTACCGTGCCCTCTACCATGCCTCAAGACGCCGCCCAGCAAACGCTTCCCCCTGCACCGACACCATGCTCCGGTTCCCCCCGCATCCGCGACCCTCCTATATTCACCGGCGCGGATGGCACTGACGTGGAGGACTGGCTCGCGATATACGAGCGCGTGAGCGTACCCAACAAATGGGACGAGGCAGGAAAGCTGAGCAACCTGGTTTTCTACCTCGCGGGTGTGGCCAGCCTGTGGTACAACAACCATGCAACCGATTTCCTCACGTGGTCCGATTTCAAGACCGCCATCATCAACGTGTTTGGCCGACCTGCCGTACGTAAACTGCAAGCCGAACAGCGTTTACGTGAACGAGCTCAGCAGACCGGCGAGTCGTTTACCAGCTACATCGAAGACGTCCTCGACTTGTGCAAGAAGGCCGACGTAACCATGTCCGAGTCTGACAAGATCCGACACGTTATGAAAGGCATCGACGACGATGCCTTCACCATGCTGCTCGCCAAGAACCCTCGTACTGTGACAGAGGTGATCACGCTCTGTCAAAGCTACGAGGAGCTGCGCCGGCAGCGGTTGCTGACCCGTCGACCTCCATCACGCGACGCCGACCTCGCTGGCTTGTCGGCCATTTCTGATCACTCGGGCTTGCTCGCCGAGGTCAAGTCTTTTGTACGCGAGGAAATTGCCCGCCAGCTTTCTCTACTGACCTTGCCTCAGTCGCAGCATGTTGAACAGCCGTCGACCACATTGCTGCCTCCCTTACGCCGCGCTATTCAACAGGAAATCGCGGAGGTCATGCCGGAATACCACCAGCCACCTCCGGCGCTTGCGCCACTCAGTTACGCGCAAGTTGTAGCCAGGCCACCCCCAGCGATCCCTGTGTCTGCCCCACATCCTTACGCCGAAGTCGTCGCCAGACCACAGGCCTTCCAGGCGAGTGTGCCGGCTGCGTACGCCGACGTCATTCCTAGGCCACGACTGCAGCCCACCATGCAGTCCTATCAGCCGCCGCCCCGTCCACCGCGTCTTGGGCCATGGATGGGACCCACCCCGGCGAACCGATGGCGCACTTCCGACAACCGCCCCATCTGCTTTGCGTGCGGTTGCGCCGGTCACGTCGCCCGCTATTGCAATCGCGTGCAGTCGCCTCCAGTCGCCTCAACCATGCCAACCCAGTCGAGCCGCCCGTATTACGATTCACCGCAGCCTATGTCACCGCCATCTCGCCCAGCGCCCTCTACCCGCCGTTCACCGTCACCACGACGCCGCTCACTGTCCCCGATGCGGCCACGTCTGGTCCCACGCGACCAGGAAAACTAGTCGTCGCAGTCCACGAGGCAAGGGCTGCGACGCGATCGAACTGTGAAAGCCCTCAGCGAAGCCCATCGAACGTGATAGACGTGTTTGTAGACGGTGTTCGTGCATCTGCCCTTATCGACACTGGAGCCGCTGTATCCGTTATGGACGCAAAGCTTAGCCGAATACTGCGCAAAGTGACGACGCCACTTCCCGGGCTCTCCCTCCGTACAGCCAGCGCCCAACGTATTCACCCTACAGCGGTGTGCACAGCCCGCGTCATGATTAAGGACGCTATGTACGCCGTCGAACTGATCATAATTCCTGCCTGCTCTCACGACGTCATCCTCGGATGGGATTTTCTCTCCCGCCACGATGCCGTCATTCATTGCGCACCAGCCGAAATAGAGCTGTCACCATTCTCTAATTTGACGCCGGAAGACAGTCCATCGGCTGCGAGCAAGGTACTCGTCAAAGACGACATCAAATTGCCTGCAAACTCGTCAACGGCGGTGTCCGTCTACTGCGCCAGTCTATCCGACACCGTTGCACTCCTCTCGCCATATGACCGTATTTGCACGAGGAAAGGCTTGCTGGTGCCTTTCGCGACCGTTCAAATCACTCAGGGAAGCACCTCTATTTTTGTAATCAACCCCTCCCCGTACAGTGTTACGTTGGTGCGAGGGGAATGTCTCGGCAGCGTGGAACCCCTCGAAGACGCACAAGTTATGGACGAACCCGATGACACGCACGGCCGCAGTTCCAGTACGCTCAGTGCTGTTTCGATGTCTGGTTCATCACCCGCTGACGTGTTTGGTTCCACCATAGCTGACAACCTTACGCAGGTCCAGCGTTTCCAGCTTCTGGACCTGTTGGAAGAATTTCGCTCTTCTTTCGATGTCGCTCAAACGCCTCTCGGCCGCACCTCGGCCGTTACGCACGGCATCGATACTGGCGCCCACCTGCCACTGCGGCAACGTCCATATCGCGTATCTCCCACAGAACGCCGTGTAATCACCGAGCAAGTCGACGACATGCTTCGACGCGATGTTATTCGACCCTCCAACAGCCCCTGGGCGTCTCCTGTCGTTCTTGTTGCGAAGAAGGACGGTTCTGTGCGGTTCTGTGTTGACTACAGACGACTCAACAAGATCACTCGTAAGGACGTGTATCCACTGCCGCGAATAGACGATGCGATTGACAGCCTGCAAGGCGCTGAATTCTTTTCATCTCTCGATTTGCGCTCAGGGTACTGGCAAGTACCTATGGCTGACGACGCTCGACCGAAGACCGCCTTTCACGCCCGACGGCCTGTACGAATTCAACGTCATGCCGTTTGGGCTGTGTAATGCGCCCGCCACCTTTGAGCGCATGATGGATACCGTTCTGCGCAACCTGAAATGGCACACGTGCTTGTGCTACCTCGACGACGTCGTCGTTTTTGCTCCGGACTTTTCCACCCATCTTCAACGCCTACGGCATGTTTTGACGCGTTTGAGCGACGCCGGTCTGCAACTGAACCTAAAGAAGTGCCGATTTGCAGCCCGGCAGCTGACAATCCTCGGCTACGTCGTGTCCAAGGACGGAATTCTCCCCGATCCAGGCAAACTTCGCGCCGTGACCGAGTTCCCAAAACCTACGTCCGTCAAAGAACTGCGCAGTTTCGTAGGACTGTGTTCCTACTTTCGGCGCTTCATTCGAAATTTCGCGACTATCATATCGCCTCTGACGAAGCTCCTCGGAAGTAACGGGCCCCTCCATTCATGGTCGTCCGAGTGCGACGACGCTTTCGAAAAGCTCCGCCGTTTGTTGACGTCGCCTCCCATACTACGCCACTACGACCCTACGGCTCCTACAGAGGTACACACAGACGCTAGTGGTGTTGGCCTTGGCGCTGTCCTTGCGCAGCGCAAACCAGGGTTCCCTGAATATGTCGTGGCGTATGCAAGTCGTACGCTTACTAAAGCCGAGGCGAATTACACCGTCACCGAAAAGGAATGCCTGGCGATCATCTGGGCCCTTACGAAATTCCGACCTTATTTGTATGGTCGCCCATTTGATGTGATCACCGACCATCATGCACTATGCTGGTTGTCGTCACTGAAGGATCCCTCAGGTCGCCTCGCCCGCTGGGCACTTCGCCTACAGGACTACGATATCCGCGTGCTGTACCGCAATGGACGCCAGCATGCTGACGCCGACGCACTCTCGCGCTCCCCCTTGCCTGACGACAATACCCATAGCTCAGTGTCTCACAATGCCGTTTCTTCTATCGACATTCACACCATCGCTACTGAACAGCGCAAGGATCACTGGATCGCCTCATTGATAGCCTTGCTGACTGATCCATCGACAACACCATCCACTCGCGCGTTGCGTCGTCAAGCCCACCACTTCGCCGTTCGCGACGACCTCCTCCACCGACGCAATTACGGCGACGGCCGCCAGTGGCTACTCGTAATACCCCGCAGTCTGCGTTCTGACATATGCGAATCGTTCCACTCTGATCCGCAGTGCGCACACTCTGGGGTATCGAAAACCTACCACCGCATTCGCCAACGGTACTTTTGGCGAGGGATGTACCGCTACGTGCAGAAGTTCGTTCGCTCCTGCATCGATTGTCAGCGCCGCAAAACATCAACGCACCTGTCGCCGGCAGTTCTGCAACCTCTGCCTTGCCCTGACCGTCCGTTCGGGCGCGTTGGCATAGACTTGTATGGACCACTTCCTCTAACGTCGGCTGGTAATCGCTGGGCCATCGTCGCTGTTGACTACCTTACGCGATACGCCGAAACTGCCGCCCTCCCAGCGGCTACAGCGCGCGATGTTGCTTCCTTCCTGCTGCACCGATTCATGCTGCGCCACGGTCCACCCCAGGAGCTGCTCAGCGATCGAGGTCGTGTCTTCTTGTCGGAAGTCGTCGAAGCCATCCTGAAAGAGTGCAACGTTGTTCACCGGAAAACTACTGCTTACCACCCGCAGACGAATGGCCTCACCGAACGCTTTAACCGCACGCTCGGCGACATGCTCTCGATGTACGTCGCCGCCGATCACACCAATTGGGATGCCATTCTGCCTTTCGTCACCTACGCCTATAATACCGCCCCTCAGAGCACTACTGGTTTCTCCCCCTTTTTCTTATTGTACGGCAGACACCCGTCGCACACAATCGACACAATCCTTCCATACAAGCCGGATCCGTCTGAGTGTGCGCCTATTTCTGCCACAGCCAGACTTGCTGAGGAGTGTCGGGAGCTTGCCAAGACGTTTACTACGCATGACCAAGAGCGGCAAAAGAGCATTCGCGGTGACAGCACCACTTCTGCGCCCACGTTCCGCCCTGGAGCACTCGTATGGCTCTCAGTCCCTACCACTGCACCTGGCCTCTCTTCCAAACTGCTGCCCAAGTACGACGGCCCCTACCGTGTCGTCGAACGCACATCCCCGGTCAACTACCTGATCGAGCCCATTGAACCATCTTCGGACATGCGCCGTCGAGGGCGCGACATTGTCAACGTGGAGCGCCTGAAGCTCTATCATGACCCGCTCATAGTGACAAGCAGTTAGGTCGCCAGGCGGCTCCCTTTTTCGTACCCGGGGTAATTGTAGCGAAGCGTTGGAAGTCTATGTAATGGGTCGCCCTCTCGGGCGCTCTCTAGTGGGTCGTCCCTTTCTCTGACAGCACGCTCCTCGCGCTCTGTCTTGACTGTCGCCGTTGTGCTTCGTCGACTAGTGCCGTCAATAAACGCCTTTATACATATAATAAATTTAAGACTTGGTTAGTTGTGCTTTATTGTATTGGGGAGCTCCTTGTATATAATAAAAGCAAAAATGTGGGATTTGACATAACATTATGGCAAAGAACATTTTCCTATTATGTGGTTCAAGATATGCATTTTCATAGCAGAAATGTCAAATACAGCCACCAATGCCTCGGGTGTTAAATTATTTGATGTGCGTGATTATTCGGACTTCTCTTTAGTGCCATCACCTATACCCAGAACTAACTGCATATCGGCCAACAAAAACATTCTGCTAGATCGTAAACGAAGAGGCACCTCTTTCTCCTTGACTGGTTTCAGTGTGCTGACGTCTGGGGAGAAAAGCGTGGTGGCCTGCCTTGGGGGATTCGGCTCTGGATTGCTTCGCTGCACTTCGTCCTCAGTCGCTCGGAACTCAAGTTTGGCAGAACCCAGCAGAGGGGTCTGTGTGGGCGGCTCGTCGTCGTCCAGATTCACCTCCACTTCTTCAGGCCCCTCCATTATACCTAAGGAACAGGAAGAACAATGTAAACTTGTGCAATTGCAGCCTCCCAAATTTACCGCAAACACAAATGTAGGTATAGCATGCTCTAGCACGCCTGCCATGAAGGTGCATAACTGGAGATTACTAACAGGGTGACTTAAGCACGATCCAGGATGATAGTGCAGCATGGCAATAACAGTACTGCACACAAACATACCCTTGAGGCAAAGATTTTTGTATGTACCTGGCACTTCAGTTCATTTCAATGCACCAGGATGACCATACAGGCAAAGCAGAAACAATCCATGAACAGTTGGACTTTTATTGTGGGAATTTTTCACAGTTGGAAATTTCACACATTCTGGTTTCGCAGTAACACTAATAGGGAGTTTGCAACTCCCGAGAAGGCTATAGAGTGTCTCAAGTATAATAATGAGCAACGATGCAATATTTATCAAAGTGCAAAGCACAAGCTCCTTGTAATAACACTATGACCATGTGAAACAACATATTGGCCTTTCATAACTTGACACTTGCTTGGAATGCTGCAACATGCAAAGCATGCAGTAAAAGCTGCAATACGATTTGTTGTGTTGTAGGCACGGACACAAAAATTAGTAGTAATTTAAAAAAGGAAGGGTAACCATTTGGCTCGTAGGGTCGCAATTAAGCGATTGCAACAATTAATTTCTAGAGGCACATGGCAAAAGCCTAGTACCTAGGTTGACAATGATACCAAGTAGCTGCAGCTACTAACAACTTTTAATTACCAAATATATTAAAGCATATCCACCTAAGTTGAAGTATTTGCTGTTCGCACATCAGTCATGACGGTACGAGGGGAAAAAAAATTAGTGTCATTCACGGCAAGCGACTTCCAAGGAATACTACTCGCAAATTTTAAATGTGGAAGCTACTACTGCCGCCAGTTTAAAAAGTGTTTGAAGAGGGCATGCCGAAAGGTTAATAAAACAGCGGAATGTAGGGCAAAACTAACGTTGACAACTATATAAACACTGGATGTACCACGATACTTGGCCGGTGGTGATAAAAACGAATTTACACAGGCACTGACCTGAAGTAACAAGTGCGAGTTGTAGACGGGCACGTTAGTGCACATATACAAGTTGATCACAGTAAGTTAACGAGAAGGCTTCTCGTATACCAAGCTAAATGCTTAAGTGGCAAGTCGTCCCTGGGCAGTTAGCGCCGGTTTAGTGAGTATCGAGACGTGCTAACGATAATTCTGGGTCGTCACTCACCTTCCCTCAGATTCTTGTGGTGCTGTAAAAGAAAAAAAAAAAACGAAAAAGGCGATTAAAGCCATGCACATATACGTACGTGTAGGCATCCGTTGGTATTCCGCTGAAGTAAAGTAATCATCTAACATCAACATGCTACGACACGCATGCAAAAAACGTGGAATCGGTTTCAGGAAGAGTGCAGCTAACGTCTCACGAAGGGGCGGTTCTCGGCGACTCCCACCCCTACTATCGCTACCAGTTGGCGGTCGAAATCGGCCCCTAATCTAACGACAAAATAGTGGCATGTGGCGCGAAGGTTCGAGGCGATAGAAAACATAGGCTGGGGCCGTTTCGGTGACGTCCGCATTCACGCAGATACCGCTGCAAAAATAAAACACGAGGTGTGTATGTCCTGGGCATGGTGGAAAAGCCGCAGGCGGTAGCGGCGACGTCACAGCGAAACAAGTGCAAATTCTATCATATTGTCAACATGCACAGCACACGCTGAACAAGAAGGGCGCCTCACAAACGACAAGGGCTTATCAACAGGGAAGCTATCAACATTGGTCAGCAGTGAAAATGAAACCAACGCGTTATATTTACTATGCGCAGTCGACACCACCACCCCTCCCTAGTGGCCGCTCGTCCTGCGTACTATGGACAACGCATTATAGACGAACACACGATAACGCGAGGCTGGATGACGGCATGCAATTTAACGCACCTCAACGGCAGACGTGAACATGTCATCCTCTTCCTTAGAATTTAAGTCGCCTTCGCTGAGTAATGGAGGTGGCTCCTTGAGGTCCGCCATGTCTCACGTCAAGATTCCAATTGCGGCGGCGCTGGCGCTGCACTCGCCGACCTGTTGTAGCTACTAGATCAACTCACACAACTCACCGCGGCGCCACATACCACCCAAAATCGCGCTACCTGTCTTACCACTCCATCAACCCCATGCTCATAACATCAAACTCTATGCATAACATAGCCCCGCTACGGTGGTCTAGTGGTTATGGCACTCGACTACTGACGCGAAGGTCGCGGGATCGAATCCCGGCCGCGGCAGCTGCATTTTCGATGGAGGCGAAAATGTTTGAGGCCCGTGAACTTAGCTTTAGGCGCACGTTAAAAAAACCCAGGTGGTCGAAATTTCCGGAACTCTCCACTACGGTGTCCCTCATAATCATATCGTGGTTTTGGAACGTTACACCCCATATATTATTGTTATCATGCTCATAACATAATCATCATCAGCCGAGAATCGTTTCATTTGTGACAATGCAGATATAAATGCTATTTCAAACTTCCAAGGCAACATATATTTACATAGCTTACAAATGACAAGCTAGTCCAAAAGATGGGCTAGTCTTATTTCTAAACATAAAAACATGAAATCTGCCCACCACTACAATTCTATAAAAACAATTCTGGTACATTACCCTTCATACAGAACTTATTTCGTTTTTGAAACTATATTCAAACGTGAATTTTGCCGATTGCAAAGCTCTACCAGTTGAAGAATGGAGTATTACAAGCATCACATGTGATAATTGAGGAAATAAGTCTAATTAATGCAAGTGATTCATGTCACATTCATTCACACCACACCAACAACACAACTGCTTTTTAAAGGCAAGAAATGGTTTGAATCATTTGACACAAATAAAAGAACCAAATTTTTTACCAAAAATTGAAGAAGACATGAGACAATATTATGTTATAAATAGTTTGTAAGATTTATTTATTTCTTTTAAAACAGCTAACGACGGACTGTCCTGCACCTATTAGTGCTAGGTCACGTGGCTGTACACTGTGCTATTTACACTGAATGCTGTGTTTCACCATCCTTACTTTACAAAAAGAAAAAAAAAAGTCAGATGTAGTTTGTCCGAAACACCTCATAGCACGGTGATAGCAGTTCACAGCGTCACATTTATCACCCAGAAACAGTGCAGTGGCACCGAATGTTGAGCGCATGAGTCCATCAGTCGCGTTAACCATATCAGTCATTTCACACTGTACACAGGTCTGTTTCGATGAGGTCATCGTCTCTGGCACTTTCTGCCTGGCACTATGGCATATTCCTCTCTTTGCTCAGCTGTCAGGTGACTGTGATGTGTACATATTTATAAAAGGGAGAAAGGACTTGGATGAAGCTCTTTCAATGTTTCAGTCACTGTCTGATGTAACAAGGGCTGTTTTCTTCTTTTTGCGTGGTGGCTTGGGCTTGGCCGCTTCTTCATCCTAGAAAAGCAATAGAGGCCACAAAGTGATGAAAATTTCATTTGAGATTGCCTCTAAATCATATCAAGAAGGCAGCCATTTATGAATGCGCCAGTATGACATGATGTATTGCCAACAACCTCGCCATGATAAGCATCTTCAAACTACCTGTTCAGCTGCCACTTTAGATTAGACAATTTTTCGGTTCTAAATTGGCAGGTTGTTCAGTTAGAATGAAATAAATGTGATATCCTGCATACTATGACCTTAACAGATGGGTGTTAATCACTGTGTCAGTTAATGTCACTTATCTTGACCAGCTGCCACTTTAGATCAGACAATTTTTCTGTTCTAAATTGGCAGGTTGTTCAGTTAGAATGAAGTAAATGTTATATCTTGAATACTATGACCTTAACAGACATTACAGAAGGTGTGTTTATAAAATTTGAAGCCCTAAAACATCAGCAAGAAAATGTGCAAAGTACCTGAGTAAATAGTACAGCATACTGAAGTGCACACATGTAAACTACCGTATATTGCCGATTATAAGTCGATGTTTTTTTCATAAAATGACCTTCCAAAGTTCGGGGGTCGACCTACAATCGGAGTCGACCTATACGCGGAATCGTAAAGTCGACTTATCTGTGGGGTCCGACGAAAGGTCATCGTCCTCGGAATTCCTGCTATTCGACGCATCGATAACATCATCCGCAGAGGCAGCGGAGTCGCGGCAACAGCTATCTCCCAATGTGCGTGCACCGCTTCCGGAGCCAGACATTTTTGCGATCTGCCACGACGATCGCAAAACTATGGCGAAACCATAGCGGAACCACGCGAGGCGAAACTACGGAGCGCCTTTAAAAATCACCGCCGCGCGGCATTAATGTGAACTGCTTGGGAAACACGGTCTCGAAAGCAGCAATTAAAACCTTTGATAGAGGGCGAACGATGCTCTATGAATAAAGAGGAATTTATCTTGCGATGCACCCTGCAGTTTTGTTTTCATACAATAGAAACGATTCGTTGACAAACCATCGGCGTTCCACAGAAAAGCTGGCAGCGCCGTGTGGGCTGTCAACACTTCGCAGGGAACTAAACCACATGACCAGTCACATGCGCCCACAAGCGTCTTTGCGTCTTTTTGCACTCACGCCTGTCTGCCATTTCTGCATTTCGCTTCGCTTGCGAGCAGTGGTGTGCGCGATTTGCGACACTGCCAAACAGACACCAAGATGCCACCGCTACGCCAGCAACAGTACAGCGCTGCTTTCAAGAGGCAAGCAATCCTCTACGCAGAGTCGGAAAGCAATGCTGAAGCAGGGCGCAAGTTTGATGTGTCGGAAAAGTGCATGAGAGAATGGAGAAAACAAAGGACCAAGATCTTCGCGTGCGCTGCTACACGCCGTTCCTTTCGCGGACCGAAATCTGGATGATACCCTGCTGCTGAGGAGGCGCGCTTCTTTGAGTGAAGTGGCGCAATGGGTCAACAATGCCTGGTATGGAGTGCCAACCGACATGGTCCGTGCGGCGTTTTCCATGTGCGGCATCTCAGTACCACCAGCACTCGTTCCGACGGCGAGCAGCAGCAGTGGCTCACACGATGGCAATGACTATGATTGCGTCCTTCTCTCAAGCGACGACAAGTCGTAAGCAATGTTTCACGGGCAAATAAATGTTTCTTTGTGTCACTCCCTCTTCTGAAAAACTTATTGGTGAGCTATGGCCGCAGCATGAGGCTGTGTTCAGAGTCAACTTTTTTTCCCCTAGAAGGGGTTGCAAGTTGGGGGGTCGACTTATAATCGGCAATATACAGTATATCTTTTTTTGTTTGAACTGCTACGTTTAAATTCAATGTCACTTACCTATTGTTTTAACCCACCCTTTGTGCTATACCCATTCATTTGGAAGGGTGTTTCAAATAATAAAATGAAATGAAATGAGATCAAATAGAACTAGCTAGTGTACTAGAGTGTCGGCGTTTGTGGTGTCCTGACTTCTTTCTTGTGTCCGTGTTTGCACGCTCTGTCTTTTTAGAATGAATAAAGTGTCAACAATGTATTTGTGGCTTGAATGCTGAGTGTGAATCAACAGGCCTGAGATGCCTTTATAAATTACAGTCAACTGCCGATTTTTCGGACGCCCGATTTTCCGGACATGCTCGAAAATTCGGACGCTTTCGCGGCACCGTCACCAGCCCCATAGACGTCAATGTATTAGAACGTCCAAAATTTCGGACGCTGAAGCTATTCCGCGTCCGATTTTTCGGACTTTCTGCCCAAATTGCAGGTCCGAAAGGCATTATTTGAAGCCCCCACCTCTGCCGCGTCTATTATCTCGTAGGTTTGAACCAGCGCTTTCGCGAGTCGAGCTGTTCGAGACAGTAGCAGAGTCCGAAAGTCAGCTTTGCCGCAATGCCGAAGCGTTATGGGGTGAAGCAGACGAGAAATTCAAAGGGGCCGCGTTCGCGGAGCCCTACAGCGATGTTACGGATAAGCAGCAGAAATGCACAGAGGCGTGATGACGGCAGTTGGCAAACGCGCCAGTACGGCTTAATCGCTGACAACCCTTACGATAAGCATCTTTAGTTAACTGCTCGGTAGTGCACGTGGCCTAGCGCAGTTGCATGTGTACTGCATGCATTTAATAGGCGAGAACCCAAATGCGCCGTGCCGCCATTCCTGCTGCCTCTTTGTGCGAGACCGCTAAGTGCGCCACGTAGAGGCGTTGCCTTCACGGACGAAACCAGCTCGCCATTGCCCCGCCCGTGTGCGGTCAGGAACTAATTGCGCATCACGAACCCTTTCATGATAAATGCGTGCTTGCGATACAGCAACAGTAAAGTGACGGCGTCAGCTTATTTGGCGATGTGCTGCACACAACTAGAAACGATCGGCTTCACACGGCAGCAAATGCTGCGTATCGGCGGCGATTCGGCGATGTGTGTGTGCATATTTACATGCGCACACGCATCGGGAAAAGCCGGACGAGTGTCCACTCTTCCGCCACAGTCTTTGTGTTCCGCGTCATTGTTTACAAACGCTTCATGCGAGATAGCCGTAATCTATTCCGCACTTTGCTGTTATCAGCGGCGCTGATCACGAGATGCAAAGGTGGCGGTTGGCACGTACGTAGTTAAGCGGGGTTCGCGGAAGGTACCGAATGTATTTGCGAGAGCCTGGGCACGCACCAAAATGCCTAATAATTGCACTGGGAGGCATTAAAGCTATTTCGGACGTGGCTGTGGCGATTTGACCACTTGAGCAGAATAAAAAAGCATGAATTTGTCTTTTTCGGACTGCCCAATTTTTCGGACGATTTCGCGGTCCCTAGGGAGTCCGAAAAATCGGCAGTTGACTGTAAGTAAAACCTGTCTATTAATACAAAACTACTTGAAACATAGGGGAGATATATAGATTTTATTTATAGGAAAGGCAGAAAGATTACTAGAGTGATGACTGATGGTAAGAAGACGAAAAAAAGAGTTTCTTGAACAAACCTGGACATACTGGCACAGTTTTGTGCAGGCCTTCAAATTCAGCTCACCCACTGCAAACACAAAGGTGAAACTTACTTCACTGCTGTCAGTGCTAGAGTCAGAGTCTGCCAGAACGGGCTTCACTCTCGAAGCGGCTGCCTTCTGTGAGGAAGAGGAACTAGCATTGCTAGCCTTTCCCCCTCGAGTCCCTCTCGATGATGAACTTTTGGAAGGCGGAGGTGGAGCTTTGATTTCTTCCGCGTCATCCGCCAAAGCGAAAAGGTCACTGTACCTGAAATTGATGAGGGCACAATACAGTACAAAAGTTAGATACAGATCATTCACAAAAACTTGCTCTTCCACAGGGCAGCGCCAAGGTTTTGTAATCTCTTATAGCTGCACTGTACTTGTCCTTAATTAACTAGTAAGTGGTACAGAATATATACTGAGAAGCCATAAACACTTACAACTGATAAAACAAATGTTAGTTTACACCATGGATATTTTGCTTACTACACCAGTTTCTCTTCTACTCATTGCTCCCAATTTTACATGGTGACAATGAGAGCAGAGACTGCAAAATCACTCATCTTTAGTTGATGCTGAAATGTCCGTTGGCATGCTCAGTTATGAAAATATGAGCCAAAAAGCACAGAAGACACCTCGTAAGAACTTCGGTCAAGTTTACTCACTTCGTTTTTTGTGCTTCAGTGGATGTAGCCTGTACTTGTGAGAGAGCCGACTGAATGGCTCCCTGACCAAAGACTGGGGAGGAAAACAAACATAGATAAGGATGCATCAAGTGCAGCGCTCCATCTGAGATAAACGAAAATGAAATAGGCATGACTGTGCTCTCTACACCCTGCCAATGCAGTTAGTATGGATTGCTACATACTTCTATGTTCATACGAGTAACTCACACACATTATGGCTATTCACACAAGCACTAAAGCTTATCCACAGTCTTAGTAAGCCTGTACCTCTAAAGAAAAAAGTGTTTTTGTTGCATGCTAGTACAGGTGGTGCTTCTTCACAGGCCAAAAACATCGTACTGCTCCAGACACGAGTCAGTGCAAGCAAGGCCCTACCAAACAAGCCCTACAATTCGAGCTAATGCAGCGGAGTCACAAAAATTTGCACCTGTTTAAAGTAGTCACAGTAAAAAGTGGAGCTACAGAACTAGCTTTAATTGTACAACTCTTACTAGCACTAGCAATACGACATCTGTCTTGTTAGCAAAGCCACTATCTTACATGATGTTTGCTTGCAGTGCTGCCTCAGTTGGTCTAGATGGGCTAGTGTCTGCTCCGGTGCTGGTCCTTGGTTCTTGCCGGCCAAGGGTTGCCTGCAAAAGAATGGAACCACAATTAGTTAAAGAGGGTAGACTTTCATCCCGGCTGTTGACACTGTTAGAAATAGATACAGCCGTAGACAAGCAACAAGTTATGGTAACAGACAGGAACGTGCTCCTGATGTATGTGGCAAAGCAGACAAGGAAGAAAATGAAAGATGCAGTTTCACTTGAAGGGCACACACTGAGAGCTATTGCAAAGTTTTAGAGTTTAGTCACACCTTAATGAATAAGGATATAGCAGTACAACTTTTTGCTGGGCTAGTTGGTGCATGTTTAACGAAAGGAATCAGGCGCAAAAGAGACGAACACAAGAAGTGACATGGACGAACGCCTACTGACAACTGATTTTATTCGAAGAAAACGGGAATACATATAGGCTCACATTTCGACAGCGCTAATCACATGGTGTTCTTAAAAGCGATAAAACTATACGTGATGACGTGTCTTTAACAAAAAAGGACATATGATCAATGACACGTGGTGTATAGGCCAAAGCAACATGAATATGAAAGAGCAACAATTGAATAAAATGATAACAGCAACAAAAAAATGCAAACACATCACACAGAACCACCCATAAAAAAAACAAAAAACATTTTTCCTCTTCCAGACATGCGCGGTCGGTATACCACCTAATGCGAGAAGTTACTTTAACCCAGTGCTTCTAAAAAGGAGATTTCGCATTCGTATAACAATTTTGATGGTTCACTGACGCAGTTAACGCCCTTTCCTTTGATACAGAAGGCTTCTTTCAGCTCGCGTGCAACTTTGTCTCGACTCCTACCCAAAACCAGTTTCCTTTAGACGAGGAACGCACCCGCAGGCTTTACAATGTATTGCTAAATTGGACCCAGTACATTTGTCAAGTGAACGTTCGTGTTCTCTCAACCACTCATTTAGACAACACCCCGTTTGTCCTATGTAAATCTTATGGCATGACAGTGGGATCTGATACACCACATTTTCCTTGCACGTGACAAATGGTCTTGCGTGCTAGGTTCCGCAGTTCTTTTTGTTTTCTTTCCTGTTGTTAATCCGAGGGCACATGGAAGCAAGTTTAAAAGGGGCTGAAAACACTACCGGAACATTGTACTTATTTGCGACTTTCTTCAGGTTGTGAGCTTCGCGGTGAGAGTAGGGTAGTACTACTGGTCTCACACTCCTGCATTCTTCTGATGTGTGTATTCTTGTTTGTTTGCCTTTAATTTTATGGAGCAAGGACTCCACTATTGCTGTGAGCACTGTGTGAGGATAGCCTGCCCTTTGTAGTCGTTCAATCTGGTGTTGGAAGCTGCTTTGCATGCAATGTTGACATGATTTTTTGATAGCGGACTCCAATGCCACTGTGACGATGCCTCTTTTAACGGTCTTTGAGTGCGCTGACTGATAAGACAAGAGCTCTTTTTGTGCTCGGGGGTTGTACATCCAGTGCACCTCTTCTTTTCCTAAGGTTAGTTCCAGGTCTAAAAATTGTAACATTGCACAACAGAAAGGGCTTTGTATGAACATATACTGTGGGAATGCCCCAACCTATCACCAAGTTCTCCTGAGGCCCTCCGGGAGCGGTGGCGGCTAGTGCTGCTCAGCTCGGAGGTCGAAGACCAAAGATGGGCTATCCAGCAGGCCAGGGAGGCTATAGGGAGACAAGGTCTCCAGGTATCTACCTGTGCGGTCTAGCCCGGACCACAAACATGCCGGATCATGTAATAATGTTTATTCACTCCCTCACTTGCTTTCTGGTAGTTTGTAAGTGTATTCCAACCCGTGACTATTTTCTCTGAACACTTCCAGAATTTCTTCTACAGTGCCTGGATGTTCTGATGGATCCTGTTTGTTTAACACTATTAAAAAATCGTCAACGTACCTAAATACCTTAAGTACCTTCCTTTTGTCAAACATCTTATCTAAAATTCCATCAACTGCAGAGAGGAAGATACTGCTTAGCACTGGGGCTACACAGCTGAAAGAAGCCTTCTGTATCAAAGGAAAGGGCCTTAACTGCGTCAGCGAACCATCAAAAGTGTTATACAGTAGAACCCCGCTGATACGTTTTTGAAGGGACCGTAGGAAATAAACGTAAGAGACGGGAAACGTAAGAGCCGAAAAACAGGAAAAACGGCAAAATATTTAGTGGTACAGAATTTTATTTCAATTCTTACGAGCAGCACGAAAATTGGCGCGCTCAGCCGCGATGTAGTCGATGGATAGAAACGCGGAGCGTAGGACGGCCTTATCCACAGAAATGTAATCAACGTATGTGATTTTTTTAACACCAACAGCTGTAGGTATGAAAGAACTAAGCACACGCAATCACAACCGGCGCGGCGAGTCCGACCGCGAACCGCACGCACGACCATGCGAGCTCCAACCAGCTCGAACTCCTCCCGTTCTCCGATAAATAACGATGATGATGAGTCTACGCCAACGCGATGGCAGAAGTGAATGCCAATCTCGAAGGCCTTGCTTTCGCAAGCAATTACGTCATACACGCCATGTTTGTGCAATGCAAATCTCAGAGGCTATGCTTTTGTCAATAGTAAATGCCAATCTCGAAGGCCTTGCTTTCGCGAGCAGTTACGTCATAGACGCCATCTTTGCAATTTGAATCTCGAAGGCCATGCTTTTGTTTGCATCAATTGAAAGATTCTGTTGCTTGCGCCTTTCATGCGGCTAATATTACGGTCAAACGAGGCCAAGCTGCGTGAAAATGCACCATGGCCGCTCTCTTTCGTAGTCACTCGGTCGGCTCCGGGCACACTTCGCGACGTGTCATACGGGAACGGTCCGACAGTTACGACGTAACAGCAGGGTTCCCAATACATTGTATCCTATGGGAGCTATGCCGGGACCGGCGGAAAACGACGTAACAGCCGGGAAAACGCAGCAGTGAGGAACGTAACAGCGGGGTTCTACTGTACAAATGCGAAATCTCCTTTTTAGAAGCACTGGGTTAAAGTAACTTCTCGCATTAGGTGGTACATACCGACCGCGCATGTCTGGAAGAGGAAAAATGTTTTTTATGGGTGGTTCTGTGTGATCTGTTTGCACTTTTTGTTGTTGTTATCATTTATTCAATTGTTGCTCTTTCATATTCATGTTGCTTTGGCCTATACACCACGTGTCATTGATCATATGTCCTTTTTTGTTGAAGACACGTTATCACGTATAGTTTTATCGCTTTTAAGAACACCATGTGATTAGCGCTGTCGAAATGTGAGCCTATATGTATTCCCGTTTTCTTCGAATAAAATCAGTTGACAGTAGGCGTTCGTCCATGTCACTTCTTGTGTTCGTCTCTTTTGCGCCTGATTCCTTTCGTTAAAAGGATATAGCGATGGAAAATTAAGATCCTTATTGCCAATGAAAGTGTGCAAGTGCAGGCGATTGGGAATGCCACGAATGAGATTTTGGCTTTGTTTTTGCGTCTAATTTCCCTACACAAGCAATTTCTGCACTTACCTTCCTGAAGAGAGAGAAAAAAAAAGGCGCACATTAGAATTGGGCAAACACAGCAATAACTCCTAGTGAGTAACCATTTTCGCTTAAAAATCTTCTTGGGAGACACCTGAAATACTGTTTTCGACAAGAGATGACCTGTGTTGACGCGTACAATGAACTTAAATGCTGTCAAGACAGATGCATCCACAGACTCGGCACGACTGCCTTTACGGTCTGGTGCATGTGTACTGACTTTACAGGTTCAAAATTATCTAATGAAGGCCAATTTCAGGATAGAAATAATAGATGTATGGGCACTGCTCAGAAACATTTGTCATAGGTGAAATGTAACTGAAAAACTGAATTAATGGGAATAAAATTGACAGAAGCCTACTGTGCACACTTTAAAGAATATCAGTATGAAGGCACTTTTGTGCTACAGTTAAACCTGCCTATAACGCACCTCCATACAATTAATTCCTCGACATTACGAAGCTTTTCTATTCCCCACCATTACTCCATAGATGCACATATATTTGCGACCTCTATGTAACCAAGTGGCAATGGGAGACGCCCCTGATATAACGAATTTTTGATATAACGAATTTTCGTCGCTGACAACCTAGGGATATTGCCTGAATTTTGTCATATTGGCGCGAGCAGAAGCTGCAGGCATCTTCTGCAGTTACCCAGCCAACAAAGCACGAAGCGGCGACGTCGCACATGGCGAGGCAAATTCGCTTCGTAGCCAAAATGCCCACCTCGCGAGACGGGCTTGCGCTCCTCGAGCCAGCGTTCTTGCTGCCATGGTCGCATGCACCGGCATGCCCTTCCCTCCCTTCAAGCCTCATCCAGTTGCTCGTGGGTGCGCCACGCTAACCGCGCCGACTTTCTAAAAAGGCTTTTGCGTTGGCAGCGCCACTCTTCAGTTGTTGCAGAAGTCTTTAACTGCACTTTGTTAACGTGACACCAGGTGATGCCACTAAAAAAAAAAAAAAATCCTTGCTCTGTGACGTAACGCCAAGTCACGCTTCAAGTTCGCGCCGCACATGGAGATATGAAGAGTGCTTTTCCAAATATGCCGTGGTATCTGTGCCGTTCGCTCTTCATCTTCGACATCATGTGCGTGTGTGTAGTTTCATTGTGTGCGCATGGAGCAGCCCCTGACAACGTGCAGCTTTATGATTTTTCTGTCTCTTTTCGGAGGACTGCGCCATCACAACCAAGGAGATATCAGATTAGGTGCCGGTGGAAACTGTCCGAGACCATGGTGACAACGAAGGATCTTCAGAGGTTGACTCGACGTGAGCTCTGCCGTCTTGTGCCGCGCCCTGGGTTCGCTAGACCCTGCTCTCCGCTACTAGCTCCGGCAACGCACCGTCGCGTTGCCGGAGCCAATCTCAGAGGCCAATGGCTAGACGAAGACGGAGCAGCGTTGTATTGATGTCC
This sequence comes from Rhipicephalus sanguineus, assembly GCF_013339695.2. Lineage (NCBI taxonomy): Eukaryota > Metazoa > Arthropoda > Arachnida > Ixodida > Ixodidae > Rhipicephalus > Rhipicephalus sanguineus. The sequence continues at coordinate 200,082,305 of NC_051178.1, forward strand.
TACAAACGTCCAGTACTGCCATCCCTCACAAACAAGCAATAGAGCAAAATAACTCGGCATGTGCGAATAGTAAATTTTAGGTTCAAAGAGAATTCGAAGCGAATAGTGATTCCGTCAAATAATTTCAAATCGAATTCGAATAGTATATATCACATATTATAAAGAAAAATGAGCATATTTGTTATGACCCATGTGGGGATCGAGAGCGTCCTCCTACCTGGCGCCTTGTTCCCCAGCTGCCGCGCGCGTGCCGGCCGCGTAGCCCGGGCGCACTTAGGCACCGGCGATCGCCAAGATGGCGGCCAGGGCGCCTCTTTGTCTGGGCGAGCCAAGCGTCGGCTCCGTCCCGCGCTGGCATGTCCGGACACGCTACGCTGGCGCGCTGCGCGGGCCTACGCCACAACGCAGCGCCATTCCCCATTGGGCCGCTGGTGACATCCTCCTCTCCTACGAGCTAAGATGCGCCCGACGATTCGCTCGTGGCGGCAGATGCTCTCAGGCTAGCACGAGAGGTTGACGCGCTGCTCTAGCAGGCGGCTTCTCGTTCGTGTGCTCGACCGCTCTCCCTTGTGGTGGAACATTTGGTGGAACTTTCCTCCTGGGCTGCGGACCTTCTTACGGCAGTGGGCTCTCCCTTGTGGTGGAACTTTCGGTGGAACTTTTGTGTGGCCATGGCCGACCTATGGACTTGTACCTCCGGGAAGACGACACCCCCCCTGTTGGACTTTGCCCCGTTGGCCAGCCCCCTTGCGGCTGAGCTGACCTTGCCACTTGGCCTCGGACAGCCTCTTTCACAGGCTGGCCTCGGTCTTAGGAGGGGGGAATGTGGGGATCGAGAGCGTCCTCCTACCTGGCGCCTCGTTCCCCAGCTGCCGTGCGCGTGCTGGCCGCGTAGCCCGGGCGCACTTAGGCACCGGCAATCGCCAAGATGGCGGCCAGGGCGCCTCTTTGTCTGGGCGAGCCAAGCGTTGGCTCCGCCCGCGCTGCGCGGGCCTACGCCACAACACAGTGCCATTCCCCATTGGGCCGCTGGTGACATCCTCCTCTCCTACGAGCTAAAATGCGCCCGACGATTCGCTCGTGGCGGCAGATGCTCTCAGGCTAGCATGAGAGGTTGACGCGTTGCTCTAGCAGGTGGCTTCTCGTTCGTGTGCTCGACCACTGCCCTTTGTGTGGTAGTCTTAGCGCCGCTGGCAAGCGTACTCGATCGGTCTTGCGGAGTTCCCCTTACGGCCTGCAAGCCCGTGACTGTCGTACTGTGCTGCATCTTGGGTTAATAAACCCCCGTTGTTGTTTGTTGACCTCCTGCCTCGAGTGCCTTTTCTGCGCCGTGCCGGAGAATCGACGAACCCGGCCGTAGCGTCTTCACGTCGCGTCCCTTCACGGTCGCCTCGTAGGGTAAGCTTTGTGCTAGACCTATCTCCACACCCACTAACTTGCACAATATTTTAAAAAAAATTAAAACAAGGCATGTGCAAATGTCATTCTTTTTGGTTCAAAGGGAAGCGGAAGCAACTTTGAATAGTAGCAGGATTTGACTTGCGGTAGAATGCAAGTGATAGTCTGTAAAATACATTACGTTTTAAAATTTACTATACTTAGAGCATATAAGCCAGTATAACAGACTTTTAAAGTTAAAAAGTTATGAGTCGATGTGAGGGTAATATGTTTATTTAACCTTGAAGTGGGGCTCCGCAGCAGTGTGGATTTCCCCTGGATAGATGCATCCACGGTACAGCACCCCTCCCCTGCAGTGAAACCACCTTTACAGGGGGCTACATGCAGTTTATATATGTCTATTCGTTCACTCCGAATACTTCGAAATTTAGAATAATTTAAATTCGTTTCAAAGCAAATTTGAATAGTGTAATATTCATTCGAATATTCGAAGTGCTCAAATATCCGCACATGGTATGGAAAAACTTTTATTTAGGTCCGTCGGGGCGTGAACTAGCACGTAGCGGGCCGCTCCGACGTCGGGACAGATAGGCCTAACCTGTCCGCCACGTCGTGGGCCCGTTGGATTGCCCATAGCTGCGTCCTGAAATCCGTACTGCGTAGCGCAGCATCCCACTTTGACGATGTAACGTTTTCAACCCATAACGCAGGGCACCGCCATGCCTAAAAATAATGTAGTTTTTTTTTTGCCGCTAAATAAATGTTTAGGGAGAGCTCTGTCTTCAGTTCCTCTTTTGTTTAATTCGTGCGTTTATTTTCCGAATTTTCGGGCTGAAGTTGCATATAGCGAAAACCTGTTTGTAATGAATTTTGGGGGGAATTTTGTCAATTTCGTTATATCCAGGTTTAACTGCATAACTTATCAGAGATCGCTATAAATGGGTTTGACTGTACTGCACGTCGTAAGGCTTGCACTGGCTCCAGCACAACCATGTCAAGAGTGTTCGGATAATAATAATATTTGTTGGGGTTTTACGCCCGAAAACCCTGATATGATTATGAGGGACACCGTAGTGGAGAGCTCCAGATATTTTGACCATCTGGCGTTCTTTAACGTGCACCTAAATCCAAGTACACGGCCCTCTAGCATTTTACCTCCATCAAAATGCGGCCACTGCGGCCGGGATTTGATCCCGCGACCTTCAGGTAGAGTGTTTGGTATAATTGGTATCCCAACGACAAAAATGTTAGACAACGTACCGTTTCCGCTTGGCAGCTGAGCCTGTCTTGGCAAAGAGAGATCCCACAAGTTCCGAGAGCTGCACCTCGTGCTCCTGGGTCCAGTACTTCAGTATGGAGACAACAAAGAGGTCGTTGCTCTTGACGTCTCGGCACAAAATGTGTTTGAGAAGCTCCATTGAGGGCCTTTGAGAGGAAAAGAGAGTATCAGTATGTGGGAACCACTTTCCCGTCATGCCACAGATTGTGTAGGAATGCAGTTAAGCCTTGATACAATGAACTTCAATATAATGAAATCCTCGGTATAAAGTATTTCACTTTTCATAACTTCATGCCCATGGAACACCTTGTATTTTGAACCTCAGTACAGTGAAACCTCGTTAATACGTACCTGCCGGGAACGCGGCATAACTACGCACTAAACGGTAGTACGCATTAAACACCAAGTACAAATTTGCATCTCCTAGCGTACGCCATCGCCGCCAGCAAATAAATAGAGTGCCACAGCAAATATTGCCTAAAGTACCCACCGCAAAGCCTTTTCTTCCTTTTTGCCAAAGTGGAGAAAAGATCCTGGCACACTCGCACGACCGCCCGATAACGCGTAGTGGCGACGTCGAAGAGCATTTCGAAACTATTGCAGGGTCCGGGATACACGGTCAACGCAGTGACCGACATAGCGACAGAACGGACAGTGTCTGATTTCCGCGGTATATGTGTGTGCGTCTAACCGCGATCTGCCACTAAACGAAAACTGACACAGTTCCAGTGAAACGCGGTACGGCCGCGTGGAGCCGATCGTCTCCCGGCTAGTTGCGTGCAGCGCGTCGCCTACTCGGCTCACGCCGTCACTACCGGGCCGCTTGCCGTGCCGCACGCGCGCATTTATCGTGGGAATGTTGTTCGTACCCACTTCGCTCCAGATCGTGCACAGATGCGGCGAGTAGCTTGTTCGGTTAACGCAGCGATGACGAGCTTCATGCAAGCGATGCGCACTCCGCGATGCTCTAGCGGTCCTGGCAGCGGACGGAGGCGCGTTGGGTGGTCGCCTAATAAAAAGCGTGCAGTATGGTTACAACCGCGCTACGCTTGCTGTATCGTACACGTGCGTTAGTGTGATAGCGTAAATGCAGCGAGGTTTCTCGGCGCCCGCGACCCGCAACGCTAACTACGCAACAGCGATCTGCTTTCGCTTCTACAAAGCGCTGCGCGCCTGATGACGGCTTAGTAGCGTTTGCTGTCAGGCTAGTTGGTACACGGCTGAAGTTCTTCGACCCTGCCCGAGCATTTGTGCCATTAATTCAACTTCAGCCTTGAAGACGGCCGCGCACAACGAAGCGGCAGCGATCGGCGGCCCAGCGCGTTCAGGTTGTCGCCTAATAAAAGCGTGCAGTAGGCTTAAAAAGTAGCGCTGCGCCGCACGCGTGCCCGAGCAGATAGCTGAAGATACTTATTGTGATAAGGTTGTCGGCGATAAGTCATGTCGGCGCGTTCGTCGGTGGCCGCCACCTCGCCTTCGTTCTTTCCCGATGCTTACCCGCAAAGGCGTCACCGCAATCGCGCGGAAGTCGGAATCGGGGATCGACTGATCTGCGCTCTTCTCAAAAAGGCGGAAGACCTTTGGCGGCACATTCTGGCGTCGGGAAGTTGAGCGGCGCAGTAAAATTTTATGGCACAGAAAGTTATCGCGGTACGCAGGGTACGCACTAACCGGTAGGCATAGGGCGAACCACTACGGCTTAAGCGGTCAGCGAATGCATTGGGCTCTATGGGACTCGGTCGGGGATTCGTCGCAACTACGTTTTAACCGTTAGTACGTTTAAAGCGGGTACGTATTAACGAGGTTTGACTGTATAACAAAACATGTTTATCCACAGTTTCAATATAATGAAGTTTCAGTGCTGCCGTAGGGGAAGACTGGGGCCAGTGGTAACATGGTTGAGTGATTCAGGTCGTAAGCCTTAATTTTATGCAATTTTAGACTGCAGATCTTTTGGTTTTGTGGCATGCGACTTATCAACGTTGTGCGTTCATCAAAGTGAGTGGAAAGCAAGTGGTTTGGTTTGGTAAACATGATAGTATCGGCGTCGCACTACTTCGGGCAACACGCGAGGTTTTGACGACAAGCCCTGGCAGCAAACAGGCATGATAGCTTCGCTTATTCCATATTACTACAGTGTACTTGGCCTGCATTTCTTTCAGGTTCATGCATGGCCTTTGGCCGCTGTGAAGGGGTCCTCGCTGGCGCAGTATCAAGTTGTGGTCGCCGTATCTCTTGATCAAAAAACAAATTTCCTTGGGCAGCAACTGAGGTTTTGATGATGAGCCACAGCTTTAGACTAAGCACAACAGCTTCGCTTAACCCATAGTGCAACAGCGTGTTGGACCTGCATTTCTTTCGGCTTTATGCGTGACATACGGCTGCTGCGAAGAAGACTTCACCGGTACAGCATCAAGTCATGGTCGTTGGACATCAGTTTCAACTAAATTGATTTTTTTCCCTTAGTGAAACGTTTTCTTTTTTTTTTTGCACTGCCGTATTACTCAAATATTCTTCCAGCACCTCCTATGCCAAAAAGAAGCCCTTGGTGACCATACATTGCATAAACGGCCACATTTCAATTTAACTATGTTTTGATGTAACGAAGTAAATTGCAGACTTTACTGACTTCATTATATCGAAATTTAACTGTATAAATGTCTCATCTAGTCTTTACTTAGCATTAGAGATGTATCGAATGAAACATCCACTCTTTTATAAGCTATTTCTTCAAATCAACATTATTGTAGAACCCTCGAGCAAAACCATTTAAGAATGCATTTAAAAATATTTACCTTTCTTGCTTCAGGAGCAACAGTATGCTTGTCAAGGCTTCAGCATGGGCTGAAAATGGTACACAGTAATGAATATGAATGAACAATACTTTTTCATTTATATAATGGGAGACATCATCCACAGTACTATACCGCAAACCGACAAGTACTGCATTGTGTGCAGATACACAGCTCATGTGTTGAAAAAGTAGAATGCTGATGATGATACTAAATGAACCAATACAGTCTACAAGCACACAGAATGATCAAAGAGCACAACTAACAGCATTTGAAGATCTTTCTGGTACTATACAGCCCATGCCATTGTCAGGCACGCTGAGTTATGCAAAATAGTAAGCCATGCAGAAAAATACACTGCATACAAATAGACACACAATATGCGTAGCCCTTCCTTTTTTTTCTTTTTTTGCTTATGTAGAAACAGGTTGATGTCTACAACCCTTGGAGTACGCTTCACATCTACGTCACTTTTTCTGCTCCAGTTACAAGCTTCCAACATCTGGCAATAAGTTCACCCATTTCTCACCTTGAAACTCCAACTTGGGCAAGATGGGGAGAACGTAGTCAACCGGTATGTTGTGTGCTGCTATCAACTGCCACAGGCAAAACTGCTCAAACGTTTCCCATTCAAGGCTTGCATCTGTCACAGGAGCAAAAAGCGCATGCTCATTAATGAGGTACAATGCAGTCACTATGACACAATGTAGTGCACACCTCTAATAACGTCGTGGAAGTAGTAGCGAGCTCCCACGCAATTAGCATGTTCTCATAAATGCCATAACCTGCTTTACCTGTGCAACTAGCTCACTCCAACTCTGCAATCTAGCCAATACTGTTATAAACTGTATGCCTCCACAATAAGCTGCATGTGAGTGTCCACAATTCTGCCACAGGCAAAACTGCTGTTTGCATTACAATACAGTTCTGAGATAAAAGTGGATAAGGTTTAGGCAATAACAGTAAAGCCGCATGATACCGATAGACAATCTTCACATAACTAAACTAGTTCAAATAAGCATTAAAAGAAACACTATCGCAAAATGACAACATAAGCAAAGCTTTCTTACTCAGTATTGAGATGAAGGAATCCTTTCGGAACATCACCATGTTGCCTTGGAGTATGTGGCAGACCAGGTCTTGAAGCTGCAACAGGAAGCAATGTCACCTACTCAGAAATGCAATATTCATGAAACCTTTTCGAGCAACAGAACTAATGAACCTTTAGCAACATATATATCTGCAGTGACAATACGATTGTGCAATGTATTGCATATATTCATGTAAGGCCTGCACTTTAGAAAAAATAAGTTTACATGATGTAAACATTACTTGAGTCAGGCCTATTGCTACTCACTTTATGAAAGCAGTTTTTTTTCCTTCAAATTTTCAGGCTAGGAAGTGGTGTGCAAATGCTAAAAGCGCAAACCATAGCTCGATTACACCTTAACTTTAGGCAGATTGTGGTTGTGCCTCAGGATGCCAGCCTAGCACAGAAACCATAATAGGAATCAAAGATCAAAGTTATGCCATTATTTTTGCTGCAAATGTGTTTACTAAGCTAGGCAGGACTGCCAGTGGGAATGTGTGCAGCAGACATTAACTTTAATGCTATAGCTGTAATGAGATTTGTTTTCACTTGCAGTCAAGCAAATGTTTATGTCACATGATAATGTCACATGGTAAAGAAATACTAGTAGGTAAATGGTTTCGGAAGCGACTGGTGCCCATGTCTGCACATACTACAACTTCTGAAAATTTTAACTTTTAAATTGTTAATGCTTCAGACAAGTAACCTACATGATTTGGCACTTTACCTGCAGTGCGTCGATGCAGGACACAATGAGGTTGAGGATGTCCGCATTACCGATGGCAACATTCGGGAACTATATATATAAAAAAAAGTGAGTTCACAATTAAAATATGAAGCATGATCAATAACTTGTCGGAACGGTGCTGCTTTAAACACTGACTGTATGCCTTACAATAATGCATACCGTTCATCTATTGCACCAAAGTTTTCATTTAAGTGGCAGAGGACCCCATAAAAACTTTTGTCATACAAACATTTTAACAAAGCTCAAGGGAATTGGTACCCAACATACCTGTGTGTATATTTCAGGAACCAGGTAGCAAAAAAGTCGGACATCATCATCTTGGCAGAGCTGTAACAAGAAGACCGACAGCAAGAAACAGCGAGAATTAACACTTTAACTAGTTATTTCTACAAATAGTCTATATCAGGGATGCGCATACAGCAAGCGTATGGTGTAAAGATCTACAGCGCGTTGACGAATACCAGAACACGCCTGAAGCATAATTAACAACAACAACTACAAAACCAAAGAGGTATGTACACCATTTAAATCTCAGAAAAAACTGCAAGGTTGTTGTCCCCTGGCCGCACAAGCTTGCATGCAGTTCTTGAGAAAATACGACTGCTGCTGAGAGGGACATGTTACTGATTACATTTTTTGGCATCCATCTTCAAGGAAACACTAAAGAGAAAGACTAAATCAGTTTATACTGATAAAGTATTATTTAAAAACTCTATTTTCATTGATGTCACAGCAAAAGGTTTATTATCTGGAGATAACACGTATGTCAAAGTTCTGGTTCTTGAGTTTTGCACCGAAACCCAAGTGGCGGTATATCAGTGCGATGTTGCAAATTTCCAAGTTTTGTATTTTGTCTTACTTGGACAGTTGTAGCTCAGCATTAGTTCTTGAAACTTGCTCAGTTTAGTCTTAAGATCTATTAGAATAAAACGAAGTCCATCTTCATTGATAAAAAGGTAACTAGACCCAAAAGAGGTGGTATGAATATGAGAACAAGAAATTTATGTCAGGAGAGCCCGCTGACGCAGAACTAGACATCTTTATTCTGACAGCTCTTTATCCAGCACTAAACTTAGAAAAGGGTGATGACAATGATGACAGTTTTGAAAAGTCATAAACAATATGTCACGAGTCATGCACATTTCAAGCTGAGCTAGCTCACACACGTAGGAGTGCCAACCAGGGCGCAAGAACAAACCTTGAGGTCATGCAGGAGGCAGGTGGACAAGGCGTTATGACTTCGGGCGTAGTCCCGGTACGACGTGTAGCCTGACACAGTGCCTGAATTGGCACTGCCTGAGGCCCGAAGAAAGTACAGCAGCCGATAGCCAAGCCGAGGCTGGTGCTGTCCTAGTTCCCAGAGCAGCATCAGCTGGGCTTGCCTACTGGGGTCTTCCTCTGGTGTCTGGCAGAGGTTTCTGGTGAAACGAAATGTCAGCCTCATAATTAAGTCTCTCCCATGACACTACTCCATAAACAGGCCAATGGTAGAAAATGAATAAAAAAATCTCACCTGAATATGACAAACAGCGGTGTCCCTAAAGACTCCTCGATAGACCTGCACGAAGTGGAAATTAAATTACTTTTGGCAACCTCTCCTAAGCATACCTATATTATGTAATGCACCATTTGATAATGTAATGTCTGCATTACGAATTTTATAATGATCAATTAATGCAAAACTCACTCATCGTCCAGTTCTTGTGGAAAGAGCTTCCTCGTGAATTCACCGTCCAATATCTGGGCAAGGCAGGTGCCAAGTGAAGTTGCAGTGTCCTGGTCAAAATCCTCCTACAGAAAACAACAGAAATGCATCAAAAAGTCTGCTGCAGTCATTCAGAAACAAGTTTTCCTTCTCAGAGTACTTACTCCCGAGGAATTCTTCAACTGCTTGAGCGAGTTCTGATTACTGAAAACGGTGCAAACTTTACAAACTAACAACACCCATTTTAAACACGAAAGTTTCATTCATGGGTGCCAACAGCACACAAGGTATTGACGGAGAATATCTTGGCAACCTACACTTTTGCAGGTGACACTGTGCTCTTCAGCAATGATGGCAATGAATTGCAAAAAATGAAGACATAAACCAAGAAAGTATTAATGTAGGGCTAAAGACGAATATGCTAAGACAAAACATAATGCTCAATAGCCTGGCAAAAGAACAAGAGGTCACACTGAGCAGCCAGCCTTTAGAAACTGTGCAAGAGCACGTATATCTAGGTCAATTACAAACAGGGGGGCCTGCTCGTGACAAAGAAGTCCATTGAAGAAGAGGGACGGGCTTAGAGCATATACAGCAGAGATTCCAAAGTCTTGACAGGCAATTCACTGTTGTCATTAAAGCAAAACATGTACAATCATTGCACATTACCAGTATACTAACATATGCGGCTGAAACTTCGAGAATTGCAAAGAAACCCAAGAAAAAGTTAAGGACAGCACAGCATGCAATGGAACGGAAAGTTAAAGGTGTAAAATTAGGGGACAGGAAGACAGCAGTGTGGTCTAGAGAACAAACAGAAGTGGCCCGATATTGTTGTTGCTATTGAGAGGAAAGAAAATGGACGTGAATGGGCCAAGTAATGCATAGAAAAGACAGTTCACTGTCAGTGAGAGCAATGCAATGGATACTCAGGGATGGGGAATTCAGATTAGCGTGGCAGTGAGTTAGGTGGAGTGGTGTGATTGAGAAGTTTGCAGGAATAGTAAAATGGAATCAGCTCTTGCAGGATTGTTTAAATTGGAGATCATTGTGAGAGGCCTTTGTCCTGCAGAGGACATGAACGGGCCAAATATGATGATGATGATGACTATTACTTCTGGAATGCGCTTATAATTTGTGAAGAATAGAATGTTAAACATAGTGAGCACATTACTGAAGTATCAGCATAAATTTAGCTAAGTTGAGGACAAGCCTAAAAACTAAAAGTTCAAAGTTGCTTATGCACTTTATGTATTCACCTAAGCTGAACAGTGCGTCAGACTATCATGAGAGAGGGTGTGTGTGTGTCTGTGGATCATGATGAGAAACGAGAAATAACTTACCTCCCGTAGAATATCTTGCAGGAGACCTTCAACAATTTCGCACTGAATTTCACTGTTCCTGTAGAAAACGAGGTAATAAAAACCAATTAGTTGATAAGTGCAGCACAGACAGTGCAGACATAGCAGTGCACATTGTCAATAAAATTTCAACCAATTATCTTCGAAATCAAATCGTTTCTTATTACAGTAGGACCTTCACATAAAAGTTGCACTTGTTGTCAAAGCTATAACTGCACATTTCTCTCAGTCAAAGCACGCACATTGAATGACAAACTTGTTTTACAGGCTCCTGGAAGACCTGTTAAGGTCCATTTATCCAGTAGGCACTATGACTTCACTGGACAATGTGCTGTTTCAAATTATGCATATGGGAAGCAAAAAAGTAGCCGTGCAAACATCTTTGGCACCCTGAATATCACAATATTAACTCAGTGCATCTATGAAACAGCAAAAAAAGATGTCCACATAAACAGTGGCACACTCTAGAGATAACATTATTCATCTATCCAAGCTAGCTACAAGGTGCCAGTACTTTTTATGTATTAACTGTCAAGAAATATGCGCATAGGACACACTTTTCCTTCTGTAGGTCCAGAACTTTTTTCCGGATGTCCCCACTGAGTTGGTTAAGGTGTTCCGAGATGTCCATCTGCTCTGCTTTGCTGGGCTCCCGGATGGGCTGGAACTTGATGTCCTTAGAACGTAGCTTGCCTAGGTGGAAATCCGCCACAGTTGTGAAACAGCATTTTATACATTTTTCAACGAAAACAGCACATACAAGTCTCTTTCTGTTTTGCTATCGGGAGAAAGGCAAGTCCACTTGTAAATGAAGGGAGATACGTGGAAGAAGACAGACAGCAGAAATGACTTGCCTATCTGGCAACGAATTTGGCATGCCCAAGTGGACTCGTGAACAACCACATTTGGTAATGGAGGGAAAGCTACAGGGGCTGAGCTTCTGCCCATGTGTCACCAAACAAAGTAATCCAGCAGCATTATGACTGCGTTCATGATTTCTTGGAACAGAGTATCGAATCAGTGCAGCTTCCTCTCGCGACGACTTTGCATTTGCCCAGACACAGAAGATAAAAGTGGAAAAGCAAGTCAAATCTAACACTCAATAGTTGTCTTTTGTTGCTGTTGTAAACAAAGTGTAGATGTTTTCTTTTGCCAAGCCTGCAGGTGAAGAAGTAAAACTTTTGTTAGAAGTGCTCTCATTTGTGAGCACTTTGTCTTTATAAATTTCCCTCGACTGCCATAGAAAGTTGTCCACAAGTACTGTGCTTGGGTGTCGTGCTTAGCACTTTGCTGCGAGTCTCTTCCCTACGTAGACCCACTAATGTGCTATTTTCTTTTACGCTAGCTGTCCACACTGCACATTCATGCCACTGTATGCAAGGCAACAAGGAAATGTTACTAGCACATAAGAACAGTGCCTCTTGGCTCAGTGAACTATGCCAACATTGACAAACTTGGTTGAAATGATTTAATACGGATTTTATCAAAGTTTGCTGTTGAAATTTCTTTGCCAGAGCTCTCGCATTACCATCAGCGTTGCGAGAGAGCACAGCACAATGCTACGGGTGTAGCACTAAATTTCAAGGTCTTAAAAATGTTGCTAAACAAAGCTTGAATTGATTGACTACCACGTGAGTTAATGCTCCTGCCTATGCTACTCCATGAGCCAAACGTGCGTACTCACCGAGTGGAATGTCATCTTCGTCTTCGCTGAACTGAGCTTCGTTCTCGCAATTCATCACAGAGTTGTGGTTGCCGTCGAGGATCATTGCTCCTGGAGGCATGGGCACTGTTTCCTCCACTTTTCCTAAATACAAGAAACAGTCAATGCTGAGTCAATTCAACAACCAGCTGTATCTACACCTAATGCACGTGCTAATGTTTGCCTTATCACACGAGAGCCCGTGAAAAGGTTTCAGCTGCCCAATGCTGTTAGTGAAGCTTTTTAGGCTTTCTTCATGCCTGCATATAATATAAAGTTCATGTACAGATTCTGCCTCCTCTACAATTTTTAGAAAACAAAAGCTTTAGCTCAACATAATTAAATTTTATGAAGCAATACCTTGCAAGCCTTCACTGGTCACTCTATGGTCCGTATAATAATATAAGCCCGATCAGCTGTCGCAATTACAGTAAGCACCAGTCCGTTTGCCAATGTCACAAATTTGGAAGCCCTCTTCAGCGGTTCGGTCCTCAATTCCCTGAACTACCATGCTGGGGTCATTTGATAACTTATGATCAGGAACTCTGGTACAATCCTAACCTGCAAACGTTATCCACCAACTCACTCACCTTCAACTGGAGAACAAAACTCTGCAAACTGCTCCCTGATCATTGTTCGGAGCTCCTTGTCGAGCTTAGGGTTGTCAAACAGAGGGGACAATGACCTGCAATACGACATTGTACGTAGGAGCAATTGACTTGAGTCTTCTGCACTACAAGGCAATTAAGGTTTGTAGCCAAAGAAAGTTGACTGACTTACGCAAGAACCCGTTTCTCCAAGATTTGTCGCAGTGATGTGTAAATGCCCTGTTTAACCTGAGCCGCCAAGCTCTTGCAGAAATTCGGCATAATCTGTCAATATAAAACGTCACATAAGAAGATGCAGGGCACGAAAACCAGAGATGACTGCAACATGCTAAGCAGAGACACTATAGTTACAAAACCTTTCCAACCACTGCCTTTTCAAAATTTTCATAATTTCACATTGAGCGGTTGAAGTGACCGAAAAAAAAGAAAAGAAGCAGACAATGCCAAGCAGCATCTATCTTGTCTGCTTCTTTCTTGTCGTCCGCTTCTTCTTATGGTCCCTATCTTGGTCATAATACAAACATTATGAATTTGCTACACTAATGCTCTGCCTTGACACAGAAAGAAAGAAAAACATTCACACTCACCCTGCAGAGAAAATCTAATAGCGTGGCTGTAATGGCTGGGTGGGGACGCATAGAATGGTACATGACCAGAATGGCAGGCTCTGCAAATCAGGTGAAAGAGAGTTTTTAAAACACGCTCACCACTTCTTCACAAAAGTTTGGTTCATTGAGATTGAAACTTGGTTTTGTTATTTATGTGTGACAACTACCAATGTGTACTGACAAACATGAACTACAAGCCGGGACACTGTGAGAAGCATGATTACTTGTCAGCATTTTCAATTACCATCGAGTAATATGTAGTCCAAACAACAGCAAGTAGTTTCTGTAATTACACTACTTCCATTCAGCACAGAGCGTCCTTGGCTTATCGGAAAAGTTGCACGCACCAATTGGCCCTAACAGTTATGCATACAACTATCTTTGCACCGTGAAATTGTCAATTTACGTAAGTGCAGAGAGAAACTTGAAGACAGGCCATGCTTGCCCAACAAGAGTAAATTTTGGACAAGTCAAACTTCACATAGTGCACAGATCAAGATGTCGAGGCTAAAAGTGTGTTACTGCTTCAGAAACAAATCACGGAAGTGCTGAAGAGTAAAAAATTGTCTGGCCAGAATGGCTTTTCCTCTTCTTTCTCGTTTTAAATGAGCTTGCAAGAAACACTGATGCCATGATGAACTGTATCTAGCTTTTAAGGGAACATTTCTGCTATGCACACAGAAAACCCTCGCACATGATTCTTGCATAGTGCACACTTGTTGAAAACACATGGGAGCTTCATAAATTGCCTATACATACACACTGTCTCTGGAGGAGATGGAATAAACATTTCATTCAAGCGGCAAACTTGAGGTTGCCGTGGGTGGAGCCCCTATTCCAGGGCCCCACTGGCTCGAGCGGCTCACTTGGCCTGGTCCAAGGTTGCCAGCTGGCTTCCCAGGTCCTGCCGGGTGATTCGCACCTCCCACGACCTTTCGAATTGGTTGTGTGTGATGAGGGGTGAGTTGCCTTCTGCTGGTCTTTGTTGGCAATTCTAAGTGATGTAAATGAGTGTTGGTGTGCTGCCGCACCAAGGGTAGCAGTCAGCGTATTAAGATGGCCGCATTTTACCGAGTGTGTGTATATTGGGATATGTGTTTGTTTGTAGGCTCCAGCCTTGAAGGGTTGGCATGCTTTCAAACGAGAAGTCATTAACAGTGATACACCACTGTTTTCGGCATAAATGTTAGGCAAAGTTTATGGACTACTACTATTATGCTAAGAGTTTTGAGCATGTATTTGGACAACCATAACCATTTCGCATGCATTCAAGTGAACATCTGGAATGCTAGATCAGGCCTGTGCATTGACTGCACAGCATCTTTACAAGCACTAAATCCAGTAGTTTCATCGGTGATACGCACCTCTGGAACTACACAACTCTGCCCACAGGTGCACTATGTGTCTCCCCCACAGGCTTGCCAAAAAGCGTGCTCTTGCCGCCACTCATGTTAAACTAAGAGATTGCAATGCAACGTTCCCTCACCTATATTCATGATGTTATCCCTGTCAGGTGAGAAGAAGAGCCAGTCGTAGAACAGGGCCAGCTTGGCATTGGAAGCAGCCACGTTGGAGGTGCACGTTGTGAGCAGCCAGCCAATCACGGCCCACCGGGGGATGATGTCGGAGCAGAGCAGCTCATTTGATGGATGAATCACACCACAGATGAAGCGAATGAGGTCGCAGCGAAGTGACTGGCTCTCGGGTGTGCTCAGGTACTGTGTGTGGCAAACCATAAAATGGTGAGAAAAACCTGTCCCAACTTTCACCAAAGTGTGCAGCCTAAGCCAGATAAACGACAGAACACAGTGAAAGGAATGAAAGCCACATGTCACAGCACCTCCCACATGCCATCTTCCTCTACCTTCTTTGCTTTGTGCTTTGCCATTTGATTTAGGCTGCAACCAGCTAAGCACCATTTCCTCAGGAGGTGCTCAAATTTCTTTTGGCCAACTTCACCCAGGAGCACTGTACTGTCACCATGAAGAGCCTAAAAATTCTGTTTTCATGCTTGCAAAATAATACTCCACTTTTTTTGAGATTCCCACTGCAATGAATCGCCCTAGCTGCTGCAGCTACATACTTCAGCTTCAGTCATCCCCGTGTCAGCGGTGATAATTGAAATAGTTACCAAAGTTAAAACAAATGCTTTCTCCTTTACTGCATATGATAGCTAGCATGCACATTTTTTAAAAATAGACAAGCTGAAAAAAACAATAACAAGTGCCACAACACTTACTGCGCATGTGTATACAGCATGCAAGTTTCTTGAGTATGTTTTAGTGATGGACATGCAGAATGGCTGGCAGTGTTTCTTTCCATTGCAATTTATATATACCTATAGCGTATACTGTGGCTTTTTTGAAAATATGTTGCCTGATGCTATGAAGATAAGGCTAGCAACAGCTCTTCCAAGCTGTTTATTATGCCAGCGCTTCTTCCTTCCCTCCAACACCAGTGTCCTGACATGATATAATAAAGTAATGATTACAGTTACAATTTTTATTGTAGTTATAAATGCTTGATGACAGACAAATATATGTCCTCTAACTCGCACTGCTGTTTTTGAGATGTCTTTAGGCTGTACAGAAAAATGTCGACTCCCTTACATTCGGTGTGCAGTTAAGTAAGTCCTGGATAAAAATGTTAGAATTGCTGCTCCTAGTAGCAACCAATATGGTGCTACAGGCTGCCACAAACGCATGTCCAGAGTAACCGGGGTGCTCTACACAGTCAGGAAGCATAACAGTGTCCTTTGCTCACCTGTTTCTGAAACCATTCCTGGTAACGCTTTTGGTTCCCAAACTTGACCTGTGATGTAAGAAACGTGATCTTGCGCTCCATGTCTGGCGTTAGCCGGCACTGAAGAAACCTCCGTGATGTCCGCTGCATGAGCAGCTGCTGAACTCCTGCAAACAAAGGAAATCAGACGGTTCACAAATTCTAATTCTACGCATAAGCGTGTTGTAGGCATGTACTTCTAACAGTGGAGCATACACTTTTGCTATTAGCCCCTTGGTACAGGCACAAATGTGCACCCAAGTTTCTCAGACATGAAGGACCCTTTGACATATAACCTGAGGCATTTCTTTCAAAAGAAGCCAAATCAGACACAGGTTACCTATCACTACTATTAGTGAAGCAGGCAACAAGTTAGAGTTCCCGGAAAGCGTAGCTCTTCAGTAATGGGTAACCCAGTTTCCGAAATAAAAGCTCGATATGAATGTAACACATGTGATCTCATACCTCCTCCTTTTCAGTCTACACAAACAGAATATTTAATGTCTCTGTATCATTTTACTCTTTCAAAAGCAGTATGCTGCTGTATAAGACGCAAAGCTTTTTTAAAACAAAGCATGACAAAAAACAAGCAAGCACCTGTGAGTGTTGGCGAAAGTGAAGCTGGGTTGAAAAGCAGGTCCCGCCACAACTTCTCGAACTCGGGTATCCGAGCCACATTCTGGAGTAGCCGGATCAGGTCCCGCCCGATGATGCCACACTCCGTAAACTGCACCAGATGACGCACACAACAGCTAGTTACTACGCTGCAGGGAAAAGGTGCTACTCACCGAAACATAACAAGACTTCGAAGGGACCACTGCCACGGTATACAATTATGCACACGATCGCCGTCATTGTCCTGTCAGTAAAACATCATTAATATGTACCCGTTTTAAACGTACTCATGGTTAAAATGTAGTTGTGACGAATCCCTGATGCAGCCCATATAAAGCTTAATGTATTCTGTGACTGCGCCGCAGTGGCTTGTTGCGCTGTGCCAGCCGGTTAATGCGTTCCACGATCACTTTTACTGACAAAAAAAAAAAAAAAAAAAAAAAAAAAAAAAAAAAAAAGAAGAAGTAAGAAAGCATGGATTAGTTTTCTTGTACTACTTGGTTTTTGAAACAATTTGATGCTCCCTATGGAGTCTGAAAGGTCGGATGTCGACTGTATTCCAGGGCACCACAAAGTCTCCTTTGAGTACTGCAAACTTGAATTCCTAGAGGTGGGCAGTGGTGGGCGGCTAGTCATACAGTTCGGCGGCATTACAATTGCTGCCTACTGTGGGGAAAGCACTACCAACTTATACGATATTAGTACACACATTTCACATTTCATGATGCTATGCAATGACAAGACAGCAACATATCTTTCGGTAAACATTTTACGGAAAGCACTCAAGACAAGTTCATCCAAAGGCAACTTAGTGCCAAGAAGGAACGTATTCCTCATTCACGTGATAAAAAAAAATGCCCTCAAATGGCAGTATAAAAAGAAGCAATTATGAAAACACCCGAGAAAACAGCTTCTGGTGCGATCACCCACAAAGTGATACTGGCTATAGACGGCATACTGCACAACAGCATAACAAGTAACCAGCATTTTCTGCAATTAATCCCGCACTATGTGTTTGCTCACATATATGCTCCTTCTTGAGCAGTATCCAAAGTGCATGAACAGTTGCTGGCTGGAACAACTGTAAATTATGTGAATCCTTGTGACCACGAGGGATTTTAAAAACAGCGACGGAAACGGATGAGAAAGAAGAGAGAGAACAGCTTCTGTCTGCAGCTAAGAGTAACTGAGCAAGTGGACCTTTTCTCGCAGCATGGAAATGCAGAAGTCCACTTCTCGCTGCCGCAGAGTAAGAAATGGTGGGTTTCCGTGGTCCACGATGAGCCGCAGGTAAGTGTACACAGCCGTGGCGATCACAATGGGCTGAGAGCCTAGCCACGCACTGCAACAGATGAAGCGAGTGCAACACACATTCATGCACATTCATCCATGGCAAGCATCAATGATACTGGCCACTACCTGCTTACACAGTAATGTAGGCACATTTGTATGTTTTTGGTTTAAGTGAGAGAAGGTGATGAGGGGGGGGGGGGGGAGAAAGAGGGTTGTATAATACTACAGTAAAGATAGGCTACATTTGTTTCTGACTCAAATTAGAAACTTGCCCAGGGGTAAGCAAGAACAGTTAACAATAAATCCTTAATTGGCACGAATTGCCTCTATAAACTATAGCCAATACCTAGAATACTCAACTCAAAAACCTGCGTCAACATCGCAATGAAACTTAGATGCTGAAAAAGTGCCTAAATTTAAAATAATGCATACAATATATAATGGTAAAATAAAAATGTATATATTAAAGGAGAAAAAACTCACCTGTTTTCGATGAAAATATCGAGCATGGCTTCTGCAAGCCATATGTTTTTTGGCGTCACATCGCCGCCTGTAAAGAAAAAAAAAATGAGTGGGTAATAGGAAGCAACACGTACAGCATAAATGAAAAATTGACAAAAAGTCCTTTTAAAAGATGAGTTGCCTCCAGTAGAATGGTGTTGACATGAGCACAGTGATAATAAAATTGATTAACAATGTGCGAATGATAGGTTGAGATAGAATTGGCTATGAATTTAATAAGGCCACAATCAAATTGAATCAAATATCAAGTAACTTTAGAGTAGTCTACAAATAACATACAGCCATTAATATAGCCATTAAAAATTAATATCAAACAATATTCGCACACTGGTATTATTATAATAAATTATGCGACTTCACTGCACTTTATAAAGCATACTTTATCACAAGCACAAAAGGAGAGTTAGGAACTAAGCAATTTGTTTGAAAACACCGGCTCTTTAGAGCATATGCATAGTCATGCATCATGACACAATGTTTATAGAGGTAACCTTGTATGCCAATTAAAGTCTACTGATATTTTCTTGAACAAACTAGAAATGCACGCAATGTCTGCAAAAATGGCTAATCGAAGAAGACACTTTGTCTATTTTGAATGGCCTCAGAAGATAGTGCCACAATCGTATCAAGCATGTTGCAATTAAAGTTACGTAAGATTTAACGCTTGCAAGAGGACACAGACCAAACAATACCCGCTGTAGAATGACATGTCTAAACAACATTTTATCATGAGCGATCGTGCTTAGCTGGCTAAAGCGTTGTTTTAAGTGAAACAGCATGCTCCAGTATGTTACGTCCACCGTGGATTAGATGAAAGTTATCACATTCTTGCCTCAATTTCATTTCTGATCATATAGTCAATGATGTCAAGTATTCGCCAGCTATTAGAAAAATATTCAAATTTTTAAACAGTGATTACTTGATTTGAGGGCTGAATCCAAAAGGCCAATGTTTGATTTGTTATTGAAAAGTTGCAGTTATGCTTTCCCTCCTAAAGTTGATGGTGCAAACACTAAAGTGCTGGTGGGAGTCTCATTAAGACAGAGTGCACGCTTCATTCTTGCAGCCTACATCTGTGACTAAACACAAGCACCAAGCTCCTTGGTGTGTTCTGTAAGAAATATGGCTATGTAGTACTTCTCTGGCGGCAATTAATTAAAGCTTCTGTGCTACTTTACAAATTGTGTCCGACTTAAGCCGCAGAATCTGAGAGCTGGGGCTGTAATATTGGTCGTTCAGTTTTGACGATAGTTTTACTTCTGGCGAAGTATTATATAATGCAATTTTTCATCGCAGCAACAGGCACTGTCCGCTAGCTCACCCAATGAATGCGCACTGAAACTGAGTTGCTCGAAAGCCACTGACCGAGAATGTGGCTGCTGTTAATCAATGATGCAAAGAGCTTTCTGTACTACTAGCTATGATATGGACAAACATGCACTATGATGCAGATTAAGAACAACAGCTTGGCAAATTTTTCCTTCATCAGGGAATGGAAGAGCGTACCTGCAATCTGCCTGAGAAGACCGTGACAAAGATTGTCGACTCCAGGCACTGAGTTCTTGATGAGCTCCTTTATTAGCCATATTATCTGAGGAAAAGGTAAGGAATGGATGCCTTGTTAAACATCACACGCATCATATGGAACAAACTGGTAGATAAACGTAAGTATTGGTCACGATATGAAAGTGTAGCTGCCAAGCTTTACATATTCTGGTTAGCACAAAGTAAACTGGTGGATACTTAGTCATACCGCAATGAAATCACAGGAGAGAGATGTGAGGTTCGTGACTCCTCAGCCCTGAATGTGTAATTTTTCAAGCACAAGCTCTACAAAATTAAAGAGTTGTATTATTTGATGGGTAAAAAAAAAGGGTTTTGTCAACTTTGCCAATGCAATTTTGGTTTTTGCAAAAATAAACAAACAAATAAAAACGATGGCTGTGTTTTTAACACCATCCCGGTAGCAATTTGTTATTTTGATGCTGCTGTTCAAGTTGTCGCTTGTTTTCACTTGTTGCTGACTATACAAGAAAGCAAGGTCATAAAGTTTAAACCATAACATGCCAAATTTAATAATTTTCCATCTTGGTGTGCATAAAAATAATAAGTACCAGAAAGGTATTGGCTGTTTCTTCGAAATGAAGAATCAAAAGCTGTAAACTGAAACTCAGGAAACTCTTTCCTAGTTGTACCACCAACTTCGCATATGATGTTGGCCTTGTGGAAACTTTATGGCACACTTCAGATATCAAGTACAAAACATGACAAAAGAAAAAGAGGGCAACAAAAGCAATCTGTATGGCATTCGAGTGTTGCAACACACCCCATATCCAGTTCTGCTCGAAGTGGCAGTTCAAAGTTCAACGAGCCTAAGAAAGCAAATCTTTGGAAAAGAAAACTGGTTAAGTAAACAAGTACATGAGAAGTCACAAAGGAGAAATGTTGGTCACAGACCAGCATGTTGGCCAGTTCCTTCCATATTGATGTGTCCCCAACACTTTTAAAGAGACAGTTTTCTGTTTAAAACCCAACTATCGACAAAAGTGCAGGGCGTGCCATAAATGCTCACCTGAGATCGGCAGGAGTCTAGAAGCTTGGTGTACTTTTCCAGAATGAGAAGGCTTATGGTGTTGACGAAATTCTGCAGGCCATCGCGTGTGGTGAATGTCACGTCACGGTAGTACTGCGCAAAAGAGCGAGGGGTCAAAGCACATGAACTTCTTTGTCAACCTGACAAAGTAAAAATGCCTAAACTGATAGATCGTACTTAAAATGCTCGACTTGGTTCCACTGTTAAACCGACGTTTTGGGACGTTAAACCCCAGATATTATTATTATTATTAAAATGCCAGACTTGATTCCACTGTTAAAGGGACAGCAAAGAGAAAAGAGATTTCTTTCGTATCAGTAAATTACTTTTTCGTAAAACCAAAATCACCACACTTGCAGCGCAAAGATGCTTGATGAATGAGGCAATGTGCAAAAAGAAAAAGCGGGTGGCGAAGCCACCTTGAACTTCCCGCACCAATCGCCGTGACATCATACATTTTAATGACGTCTACAAGCGCCTACGTAGTTCTTAATCGGTAAAAATCAAGTACATTGTCCTCTGAGGGGGCCAGAGATTTAACATACCAAGTTTCAGGAAATTTCATCAAGCCAATGTCGCCAAAATATGAAAAATACACTTTGAAATCTGTGATGTCATGCACGGAGTTCTTGGTGCGAAATTTATTAATGAGACGTTGACCTAAATTTTCTCTTCTATTATTGAAGCTATGGTGGTAAAATTAACGACATTAGAGTTTTCAGAGTAATATTTGACAATCTAAACCAATTCATTGTTTCACTTTAGTGTCTCTTTAAAGAATGGAGGACGGGAACGGCAATGACCTGCCGCTCCTTGTGAAGTTCATTATTTAGCATAAGAGACTAGAGCACGGTACGTGACGTTCGCTTGGTGATGTGTGTGGAGCGTGAATCTTGGCCAAGTGGTGCAAACCTGATGGTGATTGTCACGGCAGATCTCGTGACGTTGGACACTAAGGTAGAACATGCAACGATAAAGAGCGCTTGCGGTGCTTTAACGATATGCAGAACAGAGCACATGTATTCAACCCGTGCCACACCAACACACAAAAAAAAAACAGCACCTCTTATGCCCTTGAAGGAGTACTTACACGATTTTGAGGCACCCCAAAAGGGACATTTTTCGTTTCCATGGTGTGCACTATCAACGCTCTCCACATTCGAGACAGACAACAAGTATAAAATATTTTACTTTGATTTTAAAGTTTCGTCGCCTAGCATCTGCAAGCCAGCCCCACCGCAATGGACATTATCACAACAAGTCAACACAGTTCACTGTATTGGCGAAATCTGCATCCTGCATGCAGCCTACATTGCAGAAATCAGTGTCAGTCTCTCTACACGACAATTTACTCATCTTTGTTTACATGAACCACATGTGACTGACAGCAAACCGACAGCTGCTGTTAGTATGTCACGAGTTGCAGTCTTCCCGTGACGTCAGACTTGTGTTGACACGTCACTGCAAAGCCGCCCCCTCGATAGTGAAACCGAAATTGTCGTTTTAAGGTAGCAGTATTAAAAATATATTCAATGCGTTCCCAAGCACTATGACACTATTTTTAGGGTTCTCGACACCCGTGTTTTTATATACAGCAACAACCCGAAAATATTTAAAATTCATATCAGTACTCCTTTAAGTTTAAAGACATCCACACATTTTCACAACGATATGCTTAATGGACTAAAGCGTAATGCTCTTTGAGGCACAGTGCATTCTCATAACTCATTTGGCCATAATATGTGGGTCAAATCTCAACGTTAGCACTTATGGCTCCACATGAAGAAAAAAACATTTCTGAATAGAATTACTTTAGCATGAAACATACGTGAAAAAAAATGTTTAGCGAATCGGACACATTAATGTCCATGCATTAGCACAGCATGTGGAATATCAAAGAAAAAAAAGAGAATAAAGCTCTGACTTCAACAAAGAAGTTAATGCATGCAAGGTTTGCAGGCTGAGTAACATTTTCAAAATACTGATTTGTCACAGTCTGTAGAAGACACCAACGCAACAACAAAAGTATCATTATCTGAGCACTCATATGGTGTTGCATATCTTTACAGCCACAAACACTACAATTATGTATGTTATAACAACTGCATAAATGAAATTTAAGGATGTGCAAAGAACTGATGCAGTTTGCTGATAAAGTTTCATTGGCTACTTCCTGGTGCAGCACGAAAGTGATGCTGAAGTACAACTTCGAATCTTCTAGATAATTGGAGTGTTTTGTCGATGTCTTGCAAATTAGAGGAGTTAGCTAAAGCACAAGGTAAAACTGGTAAAATGCAAGCAATATTTGAACAGGGTTCAGTGTGTACAGCCGTGAAACCAAACTTCCTAATAAACTGCAGCAAGGTGGAAGTACACGGAAACATGTCAACTACAGCTCTTTAAGAATGACGCTAATCTGGAGATTCACTTACTCTCGCTGCGTTGGTGGGGTCGATAAGGATGCCATAAAGAAATCCGCAACAGATGTCATCGTGAACCTGTGCTCCTTTGCACACCTTTAATGGAGGACGGAACGTGTTTCAGCAAGGCATTCATGATCACACGGGGCAAACATTCAGCGCGGAAAACAGATGCCAAAGTGTTTCTTACTGCTGCGTTCAAAGCATCGTGCGCCTCTTTCTCAGAGACGCCACTGATGAGAGACTGTAAATACGTGTAGCTCCTCTCGAGTTTCTGAAAAGAACGATAATGCGACGTTGAGACTGCTGTATCAACTAGCATTCAAAAACCACAGTTGCACGTAAGCGGTAAGAGTTATTTGCAAGGTATTTCTAATGGATACATCGCTTGGCACACCGCCTCAAGCACGATTCGGAATACTGACAAGATTCATACGCGATGAGCACTGAAACTTGTGACCTTTGACTCGGGGTTAGAACCTTTATTTGAGCACAGTTTTATCGGTGTGCAAGCCAGGGATGGGTAGGAGAAAGCGAAATTGAGGAAGAACAGCGTGACTAGCACGCGCAGCAAGGCAAAGTGCCGGCTCTGCTGCGGTCACGAATAAAACGGCCGTAACTTTTGAGCAGTGGTTCCAACAGGTATGCTATGGGAGTGATGACGATCTATTTAACTCGACATTCGCACACACCCAATGAAAAGTGTCACCGCGACAACACGCGCAAAAATCTGTAACGAACGCACACTCCCGAGCACATTGCGCGCAAGTGAAAGTTTGAGACTCGGGCAAACGTTAGTACGATAATGCCGGCGATCATGCAAGCTCGCTCGGCACGAAGCCCGCTTCCAAAGCATTCGTGCAACTATCGCCGGGAATGATCACGATAAAGTTTAGTTAAATTAAATCGTTGACTAGTGTGCAACGTAAAAAAGTGAAACCCAAATACGACAGTGGCGACACCGTGCGAATAGAACCGAAAATTCGCGCCTTTGTGCACGTATGCAGGGGAAGTGGGAGACATGCTTTTTAAATTGCGCCTATTCCAGCCCCGTTACCTCGTCTATTTCTTCTTTAGCTTCTATCGGAGAAAGAGCGAATATCCTCGATGGCGTCCCTTTATTTGAATCCATCCTATACGCGAAATCCTTGGACTGGAGTCATCCAGCCGACCGCAAAACCCTACCCTCTATAAGGGCAGCGCCATATTCGCGGAATAACACGTTTCGACCGAAGAGAGCAGCTCGCGAACTACTTTCTAGCCTTGCGTTTTTTATTTGCGGGAGAAATCGCTAGCGAATCTATGGCTTCATCCGCTGCGACAAATAGGAACATATTTGCCAGCAGCTTTCTGGGCCACATGTGCCTCATCATGCGATAGTATTTATGTTTTACGCAAAATGTACAAATTGTAACGTCAATAACGACTCAGTATATGCTTGTAATTGCTATTAACCTTACAGCGCACATAGAATTTAACAAACAAATACACCAATTTGAACGAACTTGAGAATATATGTCATGGTGCTTCATTTATAATGCAAAGCAAGATTACTCTTTTAAAAAATTGTTCAAATCAAATTTTATTAGCGTTGTGTTTAATGGTGGCGATGTCGATGTTGCAACCACGAGGTAATCCATGAGGTAATCACTCAGTCGAAAACATGGATGCGAAGAGCAGCAGAAAGCAGTATATGGTTTGAAAATTCGCTGCACATTAAAGCTACAACAGCGCTTGCCAGCGATCGACACAGGTAAGCCGCCGATGGGCTGGCGAGTAGCCTATGTGTATTTATTAATGTATTTTAGTGGCCTCAGTCACACAATGCCAGTACAACGCTGCTCAGACAGAACCCGCGTGTGTGAGCCACGTTCAGTGGATGTTTAGAACAGTGTAAATGGAAGCGTTACTTTAGTATCTGCGAAATCTACACTGACAAGGCGTGGTATGCGAACTCTGTGCTCTGTAAACGCTGTCGCCCGCCTTCACAGCCACTGTTCGAATCCGAGCTCGCAAATTTCGTGTAGTCGGAAATGTGCCGTCATTACCTGTCGGACTATCGTCTTGCCGGCATGACAAGTGAGCTGGCTGTTTACGCTGGTGGCAATCGGCGTATATGTGTCAGCGACACGCAGGCGTCTTCAAGTGCAAGTAAACAAGCTCTGTTTGAAATCGCGGGTCTCGCGGTTTAGGCTGTGATGATGATGATGATCACAATGTAGTGGATTGGATAGAGTTGGATTGAAATGTGACAAATAGGTGGCACTGGCGTTCCAGCCCACTGATTCCAGCCGCGCCTTGGCTGATGGGTCACGCGCGTCTACGAGCCGTTTCTGTGTCCCTTTGGCGGTTCCGGCAAAGTGCATCGCTACGACCACGGGCTTGGCGGGTTTCGGGCTGGATCATGGATCCCGATGCCCTGTAAGCCCGAGCGCCCTTTCCTGTCGCACCGGGGAAAAGGACGCGTGGACCGGTAACACGCAACCACCGACGAGTAGGCTTAGATGTTGCCCCGGTGTAGCGCTGTGTATCGCACGCCTCCGGCGACGTTGACAACAGGATGCAGATATCGACAGACTCCTTCCCATTCAAGCTGGGCACCCGGCGCAATGTGCTCCAGGTGAGCGACGCTTCGCCGGAACAAGAAGCCATGGGCTCCGAAACGAGGCTGAAGCGCGTCGGCAGTTCGTTCGTCTCGTACGTGGACCTCGGTGTCGGCGAGCGGTCGTCTGCACGCCCACCCGACGCAGCGCCTCCTCCACCGGATCTCATACCGCTGGTAACACTGAAGCCCGCGTTGTGCGACGGCGAGGTGGTGGTGACCGAGGTGGACAACGTGCTGAAGTTTAACACGTTTAGCGACCTGCGTAACGGCGTGTCTGGCGTGCTTTTCTGCACAAACTTCAAGCTGAGCTTCGTCACGATGGACGCGAGCGGCGAGCACAAGCCGCGAGCGCTTTGCGCGAACCGCGTATTGGGCGAAAACGACATCGGTCTCCTGAACGTGGAAGCCCTGTTTCTGCTCTCCGGGGGCCGCCGCAAGCGGCTGTCTCCCCAGGCGGCCGCTGCGCAGTCCGTCGAGGTGCTGCAGGTCCACTGCAAGGACATGCGCATTTTCACCTTCTCCTTCAAGTTCTGTCAGAGCGACCAGTGCAGCGCCAAGGTGCTGCAGTTCCTGTCGCGCCACGCTTTCGTCTCCAGCCTGGACAAGCTGTTCAGCCTGCGCGGTGGCTCGATCGGCCAGCGCGAGCCGCCTTTCGAGAGCGCCCGCGAGTGGGACACCGAGCTGCGACGTTGCGCCGCCTCCAAGTTGTGGAGGGTGACCGAGCTGAACGAGCGGTATCGGCTGTCGGCCGCGCTTCCCGGCCGCTTCGCGGTCCCGCGCCGTCTCGTCGACTGCAAGCTAGAACGCCTGGCGCAACACTTCAGCGACAAGCGCGTGGTTGCCTGGTGCTGGAGCCACCCGAGCGGCGCCGCACTGGTGCGAGGTGCCGCCTCCGACACGGGCTCCGAGTCGGCGGACACCGAGCGGCTTCAACTGCTCGTCCAGTGCCTGGGCGCCGACGTCCACTTGGTGAATTTGGATCTGGAGTGCCCGATCGTGCGCGAAGTCGGTTCCAGCTACCACAAGCTTCAGGCGCTCTGCATGCCGGCTGATGAAGCAGAGTTTCTCGAACAAGAGGCCCGTTTCTACGCGGCGCTCGAGTCGACCCGTTGGTTGGAATGCGTGTCAGGTTGCCTTAAGGTTGCGCTCACCGCCGCCAAGGTAATAGCGGAACGTCGGAAACACGTCTTGGTGCGCGAACAGAGTGGTGCCGACATGACTTGCGTGGTCGTCAGCCTGGTGCAGATTCTTCTGGACCCTTACTATAGAACGCAGGCAGGCTTTCAGACCTTGGTTGACAAAGAGTGGGTAGCCGCGGGTCACCCCTTTCCGGAACGCCTGGACCATCTCGGTCAAGGACGTGCATCACCAGATGCGGCACCAGTCTTTCTGTTCTTTCTCGATTGCGTCTGGCAGCTTCAGTCTCAATTTCCCGCATCATTCGAGTTCTCAGAGACGTATCTAACTAACCTCTGGGACTGCACGCACGTGGGCATCTATGACACATTTCTTTTTGGGAACAACCGACAGCGATGGGAGGCCTTGAAGGCGCAACCGTTCCGCAATGTCTGGGATTGGGCTGGCCCGCACTCACGCCTTTCTCCGCAAGACCTGGAACTCTTCAAAAATCCATTGTACCTGCTTCAGCGATCCAAGGAGTTGCTCAACGTGAGAGCCCAAGAGGGTGCTGGTGACCGAGGTGCGCCGTCATTTAGTGAAGATCTGCTTCTCCTGGACCCCACGGTGAAGTCGCTGTCAGTGTGGACACAATGTTACTACCGCTGGATTCCAAAAGCGGAGGTGGTTAATGGTGATCCGGCAACTCTGTTCCTCCACAATGTTCGTGTGGCCAGGGATATAAACTTTTTGGCTACTCAGATACGACTACTGAAAGAACATCGCGATGGCGGAGAGACCGTGCAGCTGCGGCACCGTCGTCTGCCTTCGGACGAGTACTTCTTTGCCATTCAGCGTAGTTCTGCGCGTCCTGGTGCAGCAATAGACAATCATCACCTTGTGACTTCTTCATTTCCGTTTGCACCTCCGGGTCCTGTAGATTGGGGAAGCTGCCACGTACCTTCGGTAGCACCTCTTCCAGATGATGACTACGGAGACTTGGATGACTAAACTAGTGACCGTAGTTTTCCTTCGAAAGGGTCTTCTTTTAAGTTGATGAACGTGTTCTGTGGAGTGCTATGTTTGGTTTGGTTTATCGCACTGCATAGCAGGCACATAGCTGCTGTCAGGGCACCGGCCAAGCCATCTCGGGGCATTTCAAGATTGCTTCTTTGGCTGCTGTCAAATACTTAAATTGGAAACGTTCACAGCATGAGATGCCAACAATTGGTTATATTAGGTTCTCGTACAGCTGTGAAAAGTTTTGATACTTCTTTTCTGTGGAAGCTTTCTTTCACTTGCAGTGGGTTTTAATAGCAGCTAACCAAACATTTCAGCAGCCAACTGTCAGTGCCTTGTTTACATCATGTGATGTTACATGATTCTGTGCCAGGCAGGGATTTTGTTCTGTTAATTGTTCCCACTGGAGGCCATGGTGCTGTATTGTTTGTGGAAGTTCTTTCATTTTTTGCAATGTTTTAGTGGCTCCTGGCTCCTTGAACGTGTGCTAGGCAGAGGGCACATTGTTCAGCTTAGAATGAACGTACCGGTAACTTATTGTACAAATTGTTTAAGCTCCTGCTTGTTTATTAGTGGTCATATGTTATGGCTGTTAATATGTATAGAGAATGTATTTTTTGTTTGAACCTGTTCCTAAGGCTGTGCGGATTTTATTTTCAAGAAAGCTGAGACTGCAGCTTCTCTTTTTTTTTTTTTTGCCTTGAAGAACCCACTTTCTTTTTCGTAATTAGTATTGCCAGTATTGAAAGTACTGTTATGCAGTCCTGCAGTACTATGTTGATATTAAGTTTACGAGGTAACTATTTCTGTGAGACATGCCATAAAAGTAGGTGAACATGTCCTCTCGGTGCTTGAACCAGCCATGATGTGCTGGTTTTCCATGTTTTTATTCTCTACGAGTAGTATATCTTGTTGCCCTTGCTTTTCATTCTCAGAGCCCTGGGGCCAAACTACATTCAGTGACAGCGTGTACGTTTTGTATGCATCATCTTAAAAACACAAATGGCATTGTCCCTAGCCTAGAACAAGGACGCATTTTTTAAGGTGTAGGTTGGACTATGTACCAATGGTAGAAAAAAAAAAAGAGAGAGAGAAAGCAAGATGTGCTGTCTTGTCCAGTGAACGTGAAGATTATTCTTCATTAGATGCGCTATCTTGTCGTATCTGTATTAAACAGGTTGGCTGTGCTGTCAACTAATAAAGTCTAATAAAGGAGGCAGATGTGAGGCTTATGATGCAACGAAAAAATACAATAGTTTTTCATTTGACATCTTGCACAGCGAGTGTTGGTTTTCTTAAAGCGGTGCAATGCTGATGCTGCCGAGCAGCTTAGATATCTATTAAGGGGAACATGTATATTTTGTTGCCGCAGTAAGTTTGATGAAATACTTAGCACAGCACAGTTATTGGCCTAATTAAGCACTCTTGCATGGCATTAGAGTCCTGTACCTACAGCTGTCGGATAAAAACCTGGGCATTTTTGGTAATCTCTTCTCGGTATTTGCAGGTGGCACTTGGCAGTGTCAATAATAGTAATATGGTAACTCTGTGGAAACACTTAAATATTTTGAACAGTGTGTGATAGGTGTAGCTAATCTAATCACATGTACTTTGCTTTTTTAGCTGTAAGCTACCAAGATTGGTTGTGTGTGGGTGTTCTCGTGGTCTTAGTAACCACATAAAACTCCAGCCACAATTTGTGATGTTACTCTAGAACTGTGTCGATGCTTTACAATCTTGCCTTTGCAGGCACGGTCAAAAGCACTGGCCATATGAATCATTTTGGTGTAACTCTAGCTGTTTCATGTTTGGCGACTTAATATTGCAGCTTTACAGCTTTTTTGGTACCAATTGACACCTGAATTTGTTGTCTAACATGTTTGTATAGATTTTGACAAAGATGGCCTTTGCATTTGAAAAGTATGGTTTTGTGATAATAGCTTAGATGTTGTGTATATCAGTGTTTGGGCTCTTGGGACATTGGAAGTATAACTATTTATGAAATGGACCTATGAAATGCGGCCAAATCTAAATTAGGTGCCATACTGATTGGTGGGAAGTATTAAAACTGCTTGAGAAAGTTAAAAGGTGTGGAGGGGGCCGCAGCTTTGCTTATTAAACCACTCGTTATGTATGCAAAAAAATAAAAGAAAAGGGTACTGAATACATGTAAATAAGCACTGCCCAAAGGGAGCCCTACATTCTATCTTATCGGGGTGCAGTTATTCACTGACGTACATCCCTGTAAGCATAGCTGTAGGGCACAAATTCTTCGTGCTGTTTAAGAGCATGTCTACAGTACTTCGTGGCACAGGCATTTTGGTACGAGACCTGTACAGCCTGTAGTGTGCCCAACTTTGGAATTGATTAAAGAGATTATAAGATATATGCTCTTGCTTTCTGTTCATTTGCTGCTGCACATTTTAGGAATGAAGTTTTCAAGAACTGATGCATGAACGTCCTAGTTAATGCATATTCCCTTGCCGTTGCCCCTGCTTTCTTGTTCATTCTCTTGAGCATTGAAAACAGGGGCAAAATGTACATACTGTGTTCCTGAGTGTTTTTTTTTTTGTATGGCAAAGCAAATGCTGACTAAACTGTCACGAAGTCCCTGGCCAACTTCTCATTAACTTTTTTTTATGTTTTCTTGGGTCGGTGCTGACTTTATAAATGCGTGGTCTAAATTTTGATAGCACCAAAGACTGATTTTTAAGTGAACTGTTCAAAATTCATGCCGAGTGTTGCATGACTTCTGAGAAAGGAGTCTACCCACATGACTGAAAACGAAATGGAGATGATCATCTTGCTGTATCATAAACGAGAAGTGGCTAAATGCCATGCAATGAACATGTTGCCAAATGTTTCTGATACAGTGAAACTGACGCAATATGTTTTGCCAATGTTTAATGCCTCCCTTTTCACTTCCAAACTCACAGTGCACTTGGTGTAGTACATTTTGAAGTGGTCTAAGTTAAGAGTGTATCGTAATTTAAATATCTGATATGCACTTGATGAACTGAGGCTCCATAGCATAATTAAACTTTACATAAACCCAATAAAGAAATGGATACAATACTATTTCTATGTCAGTAGTCTGTCAACCGAATAGACACTAATAATTATGCTAGAAATTGAACCTCGAGCCCCCAAGCTCTGAGGGATATGTCAATGTGTGCTTGGATAAGCTACTAAAATTTTCCAAACAAGTTTCACGTTGCATGAACTCTGGTGATGGAAAGGAAGGATAAAGGTTACAATTACATTTACATCAGCAATGCCCATGACACGTAAGGATCAGTCGGGATCAAATCCCGGCTGCGGTGGCTGCATTTTCGATGGAGGTGAAAATGTTTGAGGCCCGTGTACTTAGATTTAGGTGCACGTTAAAGAACCCCAGGTGGTCGAAATTTCCGGAGCCTTCCACTACGGTGTCTCTCATAATCATATTGTTGTTTTGGGACGTTAAACCAGTCTTGTGGTGACAGTTAAGAAGATTAATAGGAAAGAGCTGTCTGTGCTGCTAGACAGGAGTAGGTAGAGGGACTTAGAATAACAGAGAGCTGAGCTAGTTGGTACATATCCATGTTAAAAGATTGGGCATGCAGACGCGGACACAAGAGAGGAGTCTTGACTTCTCTCTTGTGTCCGTGTCTGCATGCCCAATCATTTAAGATGAGATAGAGGAGCTCTGCCTACAACATTGACTCAATGGCTGTGGCATGCTTCCACTTAATGAGATGTTGTAGGCATCATACTCAGCCATGATGCCTTTGTTCACAGAGAACTGGGTGCACAAAGCTGTTCATCCTGTAGTTTTAGAGGACTTTAGAAGTCCCCAAGTAAGTTGTCGGAGACCTTTGCATACAGGATCTCGTTGCCAATGTTCAGTATGCAAGTATAACCGTGCTAGTGTCCTCACAAGAGTGCGTATTAAGGACTGTGAAACACTCACAGCTGGGTGGTGCCAGCATTTCGCCATAGAGTGGTATGTGTGATTCAGAGCACAGCTGATAAGTAAATTGATAACGTGTGGCTTTTTGTGCATGCACTTCCTCTTATGTCAGACAACACCATTGGACGGCTGCCGTATTCAATACCACTTCGTGAGGCTGAATACAATTCTTGGTGATGCTGGCTCCAGTACATGTTAATATCATGGCAGAGTATGTAGTTATTCTTATGGCACATATGACTATCTTGTAGTAGACCACAATCACAGGCATGCATCTTCTGCATTCCGTTTGGTCCAATAAAAAGTGTTAAATATTTGTAATCTCCGACCACATGGAACTGAAGAGCTTGATTCCTGTGTAAATTGAATGGGGGAAGCAATCCTTTTTATTTAGAAAATGTAATTCAGCCGTGGTAAAATGGTCGAGCATCAGCTACTGCTGTCGTAGGCAGATAATTGCTGTGAACGGGCGCTTACCAGCAAAATAGGTAAAAGCCCACTCCAGGCTGGTGTGCTTACAGCTCAGCACTCTGCAGAAGGAAGTTTCTTAGTTGCTTCGGGGGATAGTTGAAAGGTGGGTAAGTTGGACTTATCCATTCCTGGGCAGCGCACAGGCAGACAATACACGTGAATGTTTACTGTATATATTGGTTTCGTTCAAATAACTTTCAGTTGTTAGACCAGCGTTTGTCCTGTTTTCTTTCATGTGTACTGTCTGTCTGTACTGTGCTCCACCCAAGAATGCTTGGGAGGACACCAACACTGCGGGAAACTGGTGGCATAGGACTGGCAGATCTAAAAATAAGGCCGCTTCACTCCTTGTTTGACTGTAGTGGTAGTGAAACGGTTGAGCATCCACCTCCAATGCGGGACATACCAGTTTCGTAGCTGACTTTAGCTGGGAACTCATTAGCATCTTCGAATAGGTCGAGATGTCTTTTGCCTGGTGCCCTGTACCGAACAAGGGGTTCTTGTCTTGACAGGGCGCCCTTAGAGATAAAAATACCGCACCCCTTCTACTATCAAAGCAGTCTGATATAGTTGAATTTCCACTGCTGTTGTGGGAGGTAGACCGGTGCTTCCGCCAAGTACTTAACACTAGAATAGGAGCAAGCAAGCTTGGTGGCTAGCAGAATAGGGTGTGCACATGGTTGCTCCCTCCCTGTGAAAATTTCCCACCTACCATGTGGGAAATTGGCGGCATATGGGACCATCAGACCTAAAAGAATGTCGCCTCTTTTTCACTTTTATTTTCTTTCGTGCTGTGCTGCTCTTGTTCTTGAGTTCTGTAGGCTGACATGACATGCTTGGACAGTGGTGCTGCATGATAAACCTAGATTGTATGTGCGTGTGCACTCTGCATTAGAATGTGGTTCTCTTTACGTTCCCTTGCCCCTTTCCCTCGTGCTGAAATGCCAAGCAGAGCTACTTCTGGTTAACCTCTCTGCCTTTCTAAACAATGTTCTTTCTGTCCTGTTGCCTCTATTACTTTAAAAGTAGTGAAAATACATTCAGTTATGCTAGTCATGCGTGGGAACTACCGGTTTGCTTTCAATTTTACTGCTTTCTATTCCCCACTGCCTGTGCAGACTAGTGAACCAGACGTCTTTCCAGCTAACCTCCTTGCCTATTCTTGTTTTTCTCTTTCTGTCAACGCTCTCACTTGGGTTTTATTTCTCTGCCTTGCAGCAACGTCTAGGTGAAGATGACCCGCTGGGCACGTAGCAAAAGTGTCCTCAAGCATGAACGGCAGCCAGGCGAGGCTACCACGTGGTCAGAGTTTGTAGCCCAGCGGCAACAGACTACGAAACCACGTTTCGCACGTCCTGATGACACTGCGGCTAATACCAAATTGTTGAACACTGAAAAGAAGCTACCCGAAAATAGCAAGCCTGCTGTCAAGAAGAAGCTGTCAAGCACGGACAGTGTTGTTGCTGAGGCCAGTACTCACTGTGGAGGTGCAGCTGGTGATGTGTTCCATCAAAAGAAAGCAGCAGCAGTGTCAAGTAACAAGCCTTCACAACACGTCGTTGAAAATTACAGCAACTTGCAGGTGAAGCTTTTTTGTCACCCTATGACACACACTGATGCAGTTTTTGCTCATTGGTTCATGTAGTTCAAAGATTTGGTTATGCAAACACGTCTGGCTTCATAACAAGGTGATCTAAAAGAGCTTTTGAGATGACCACAGTGACAAAAAGTTGGGCTGTAGTGTGAACATTTTGGCATGAATCGTCACTTAAACTGAATAAACATTTGCATTTTGATTAAAGAAATTGAGTTCTCTGGAACTTCATACTTTTGGAGAATTTCTTAGAAACAAGTTTCAACTCATTTTGAAAACACATAACTATAAAGGAAGCCTGTTCAGGTTTACTAGACAGCCTTTAGCACCCTAATCATACGCATGCTCATTGTTATGACTAGAAAAAAAGTTGTGTAGCTCACTTGGTTGCTTCACTTGGAAAAAATGACAGCCTACACAATTGGGCTTGAGTCTGAGAGTACCACAGACTTTCTAAGGCATTTGTTATAACAAGTTTTAAAGAAAGCTGGAATTTGCAGAAGTGTGGCTGGTGCCAGTTTGGCATCTAGGATACTTTCACCTAACCAGACAGAACTCTATCGAAGATGTTTGTATTTAAAGGGGTGGTGCCACCAAGTTTGTGGCTTGCGCGTTCTTTGCTGTAAGCGTTTCTTATAGCTCCAGAAAGCATGATGCACGCACCAAGATTCATGTATTCTCGCTAAATAATTTAATATCGCCTTTTGATGTGGACAACTTTCGGTTTCGGTTTCTGGGTGCAGAGGTTGGGCAGCGACGTAGAAGTGTAGAGGGCTCGGTCACGTGACCACACAAGGCTGTGACGCACTTAGCCAGGAAGCGATCGAAACTCAGCGAGTGATGTAGCAACGGATGCTTTGCCGGTACTATAGTGAACTAGAATATATTCTAGTTCACTACAGCCGGTACGTACGTTGCGGAGGTGGCAGAGGTCTGGAGGTCACTCACGTCACTAAAGCAGATCTGGTGTGACGTCACTACAACTTTCGTTGCCCTTCCTAGAGAGCTACGTCAGTGTTGGCGCGCTAGCGATGAGCTTCGATCGGGAGAATGGGCATTTAGGTATATTTTGGAAGTGAATTAAAATATATTCTGAACTTTTGCTGTGTCCGACCCTTCGTGTGGAGTGTCCTTGCATACAGAGGAAACCCACAACGGGCTTGTTATAGCCTCGAAATTTGATGGCACCACCCCTTTAAATCATACTGGGGTCATGAGATTATTGGTTACAGCTGTGGGTGCATAAAAAACTGAATTTCCCTCTCATCAGTGCACCAAGATTGGAATTGAAATGTGCAGTAAAAATTTCAGTGTGACAATGGAATACTAAATGCATCTGATGTGTGCATTGGTCCTGGGAAAGTTTCCTTTATTAAAGACACCCGCAGTCGGCTTAGTTCGTGTTTAAACATCTAGAAAAATTGTAACTCCTGTTCTCCCTGTGTGGAATTTTTTTAAATGCAGGCTAAAGGCAAAAATGCTCCCAAAAGAAAAGAAGTTGCAAGTGCACGACGATGAAGCAGAAGCACTCAAGAAGTTGATGCTCAAGCACAGAAAGACCGATGCAGACATTCCAGTTGCACAAAAGACAATGGGGGCAACTTCTAAAAAAAGACTTGCCATAGCGCCTGCGCCACGTTCTAGTACAGTAAACTGCTGCAAGCAGTACAGGTAGCACACTTCCCAGAAAGGTTGTGAAAGAAGGATCACAGAGTCTAAAAAAGAAAGCATGTTTGCCTAAAGCAAACATTTCTGCTGCTGAGATTGCTGTGCCAGCCTCAAAGAACAAACTTTCACCCTCCACTGTGACTAAGAAATACATTGATGAAAAGGAAGCACAGTCTTCAGCTCAAGTATCAAAAGCAAGAAGAAAGAAGGTGATTGCCAAGAAGCTTCTCCCATCATTCAAAGAAGAGGTTCCATTTCCGGCCGAAGATGAAGGAAAGGAGGGCAGCTCTGTCTTGAAAGGTCAGGTAGAGCTGGAAAGAGGAAAGGCCTAGGCCAGAAAGGGAGAGCAGCAGTCACAAACGAGGAAGCTTTGCATGTTGATGAAGATAAAGGAGGATGGCAACAGTGAGGGAGAGGAAGAGCAGCCTGTGTCTAAGGTCCCTAGGACAGGTCTGCACGTGGATGGTGGTGGCAGTGGCAAGGCCAAGCGATTGCAGTGGATGCGGCAGGAGCGCGAGGCCAAGGGCCTGCTGCTTCTGCCAGAAAAGGTGGAACGGCGCATCTACCTGATGAAAAAGGCGATGCGCAAGAAGGGCCTTCCCGGCGAGCAGATCAAGGAGGCTGTGCGCAAGATGCGTCGAAAGGAAGAGCTGCTGTTCCGCAGGCAGCTGGCCAAGGTGAGGATTCCGCTGTCAGTGTGTTGCTCTCACGTAGAGGGATCGTTTTTGTGCCAAGAACAAATCATTCCCGTCTCTCTAAGGAGGGGGATCTGATGGGAATCTAGAGCGTGTTTCCACTTAAATGGCAATTTTGCTGCAGTAGAATGTTGGCACCACCTGTAATGGCGACAGTGAATACTGTGTGTTCATCGTAGCAGTACCAGATGGCACCACTGTTGTGCTCAGATAAAACTAATTAGTTCTGAGCAGCATCCTACCGTAGGCAACGCCCAGTTTAAGAGAACATAAGAGTGCGCATGTTGGTACAGATTCATGGTGGAGGAAGCAGCACACGGTTGAGGTATACGGAAAAAAGAACAAGAAGGGATCAAGTGTCGACTTTCAATGAATGCAGTATTGAGCCAATTTAAGTTCATTGTAAACAAAACAAATAAGTAATGCCCACAAACATGGTAATAAGCCTGAACTCACTGCAAAGTGCTACATTTACGTCTGAAATCTGTAAGAGTTAGTATGTATCTGATTTTTGTTTGTGTACCAGTTTGGCATGTCTCTGAAATGCCACAGGGCACCAGTGCAAATGCTGTGACGCTGAGATTTCCCAAACTTACAGAGCTTCCCATCTAACTTGCTGTTGAAGCACCCAGAAGACGTTTTAAGCATTGGCGACAAACATGCCCTATTCAGGCAGAATTACCTTGAATCCCATATGGGTGGCATAAATATACGCCTGATCTCACTTATAACCATAGGTTGCTTGATACAGAATGCACGGCCATCGGGCTACCAGTTTTTCCAGAGCAAGTGTGTGCTTATTCGCCCTCCCAGACCACACACCTTAGCAGCCCTAATCAACAGCTGCATTTCAGTTCCAGACATTTAAATATTAAGTTAACAACAGCATGCTAGTTCCAGTAGGTCGAGCGGAGTTAAAGATTACACATACTACTGATTGGACACTATAAAGTTCACCGTGTAGAGTACCAGTTTGCAGACCTGCTCACCTGTATTATGAACACTTTTTCTGGTTGAAAGCCACAGATTTATGTGATTTCTCAAGCATAAAAATCACTTTTATTATCAAAAGTTCTTGTCTCGCCCTATAGTAACCGCATATTAATTTTGTTTTAATGGTACAGCTATGCTTCAAGTGTCGTCAGCCCGGCCACAGAGTGTCCGACTGTCCTCAGATGCTTCAAGATTCCAGCGAACCCATTGGGATTTGCTTCAAGTGTGGATCTACGGAGCACTTCTCATCTGCATGCACAGTTCAGACAAGCAAAGACAATGGCAAGTATTGTGTCTCCCATCACAAGGGAGCAGCCACAGTACAGCGGAATCAAATAATGGTTTACACCTTACCGGTTACTTTTGGTTATTATAGTGTTTGTTCTGTTGCATGATGCAGTATATTGCACAACGCATCACCACTGCAATAAGTACCCTTGTCGGTGTACTTTGCAGAATGGTTATTCTGCCAACCTTTCTCTACTGCCAGCAAGCATGCAATATGAAACTAATGTCCTTATAGTATTCACCAGTAAGATAGGTTCATCACATCTAATTGTGCTTGTTTAAACAAAGTCAGTCATAATTTGCTGAAGATAGTGCCTACCTTATGTGCATGAATATAATGCAAAAATTGGGGGGAGAATTGGGAGGAGCGGTGACATTTTATACCCGGGGTAATGCAGACTACAAATGTGCTGTGTTATAAACGCCACAGCCCTAATAGTAAATTTTTGTTATTCTTTTTAAACAGAGTTCCCATATGCTAAGTGTTTCATCTGCAAGCAACAAGGGCATCTGAGTCGCAAGTGCCCGCGTAATGATAAAGGAGTGTACCCTAAAGGTATGTCATTTCAAATCTTTTTTCTTCATTTTTAAATTCTAGAACATAGAACAGCCACACACCAGTAGCGTAGCCATGGGGTGGGGCACCGGGCCTGTGCCACCACCCCCCTCCCGAAATTTTTTTTGCCATGGTATACAGAGCACAAAATGACTCTCGACAACATCTGCCTGCCCGGCCCCCACTTCAGATCAAGGAGGTGCCTCCCCTCCTGAAAAAAATTTCTGCCTACACTGTTCAGGGTACAGTGATGATCTGTCTTGCACACAAATTACCTGCGTGTGCCAGGAGCTGAGGAATTGCCCTGAAATTATAATTGTGGTAGTTGCACAGACAAAAGGGCTCATGTGAAAGAACCTAAAGAAAATTGTAAATGATAATACTTGAAAAGTATACAAGTATGCTAGCCACATTGTTTTCAGGGTTCAAGAACTTATGCTATGAAAATACTAGAAAACACAACGAAGTGTAGACTCTTTAAAACCAGTACTCTTTTGGTTGGCATACGTTTAAAAAGAAATGTATTTATATACCTATTTTTACTGACTCAATTTTCAACTGTAGCATAAGAAGAAAAGCAATGGTTTCTAAACTGTAGGCCAGTACTCAGACAGACATGCAAGCCTGCTTAGAAAATTCATGGTATATTATGGACGGCAGTAAGAGTGCTCCCTGTCTCTGATACACAGTACTGATCATTGATGCATGCAAATGTTTAGTGCAAGCTGAATGAGAGTACTATGCGAAATGGCTTCAACCAATTATGCTGGCAGTTCGTGTAAGAAGCAGTGATAATTGTGCATACGGTTTGCCTCCAGGTGAGGTTCATTATCATAGGTTGTTAGCACAGTTTTGTGTAATTGCTGTTGTGCAAGGTTGGCAAAAAAAAAACTAGGTGGTAGAGGCTCCCAATCACTTCTGATAACTGATGCAGCGAGCCATAGAAAGGAAAATGATAGGTGTAACCTTAAGGGACAAGAAGAGAGCAGTGTGGGTCAGGGAACAAAAGCATGTTAATGTCATCCTTGGTTGAAATCAAGAAGAAATAGGCATAGGCAGGGTGTGTAGTTAGAAGCCAAGATAACTGCTGGTCATGAAGAGTAACAGACTTGATTCCAAGAGAACGCAAGCGCTGTAGGGGTAGGCAGAAAGTGAGGTGGGCAGATGGGATTAAGAAGCTTGTGGGGTTATTGTGGCCGCAGCAGTCACAGGACTGAAATGCACATATACCCCACGGCCATGGAAGACTTGTAATACCAATTCATGGCTCTTACTGCTTTGTCATCAATTTTATGCTGCTGCATTTGCCAACGACAATGCACGTGCAGTTTACTTCCTTTTCCTTAACACAAGTTCCTCATAGTCTCGACACTATGAGGAACTTGTAGATACACTGATCTTGCAAAGACGCATTTTGTTGTTTAATTGTTAGCTTCGACATGCACACTCACAAAATTGTGCGAGGATCGTTTAGTACGCCTGACTGAATGACACTTTCCTTTTTTTAAATTTCCTGTGCTGCAGGAGGTCACTGCAACTTCTGTGGAGCTATCGACCATTTTAAAAAGGAGTGTCCCGAGATGGAGAAGAATAAGATCAAAACCAGCGAGGAAAGCGAGGTGGCTGCCGACATTGTGAGCATCGGCCAGAGTGCCGACGCTGAGAACATTGTGCCCTTACACCAGAGCATCCAGCTAAAGAAGGAGAAGGTGGTTAGCTTCTGAAACTATGTGGTCTGCAGAAGTAGCCGCATAACCTTGTAATAACGCATCGCATTTCCTGGCGAGATTGCTGAAAAATCTGACGTTTTACAATGAGAGATGGCAGTGCATATTGAAACAGCGGTGCTCAGGAACTGGCAAACACAAGTACTGTGTTGTAACTGTCGGTTTATTGCTGGAGAAGCAAGAATAACAAACTAGCCCACTTATACATCCAAGGCTGACATTTCAGTGATCATGGGAATGGCTGAAAGTGCTTTGGTTACTCATAATAGGGCTTATGCTACTCAACAATCAGAGTGAATTGTTATGCAGCGGTTATTAATTTAACATTTGAATTCTGCCATTCATTTCTTCTTGTAGCGTTTTTGAGACATACGGATTATTACTCAGATTTATTGGCATGCTTGTGTACTGTACAAGATTATTCATAAAATGCACTGAAAAACTTCTGATGATAATTTAATTGATATGCATAAAACTAGGGGTGTGCGAATATAGTGAAATTTCATCTCGAATCGAATAGTGCCGAATAGTGGCCAAAAATATCGAATATAGAATCAAATATCGAATAGTTACACGAAATGTGTACCGCCAGTTATGGCAAGACAAAGGAAAAATCAGGGACGCTGCGGCCTGCTGACAGCTTCATTACACACTTGTTCAGGAGTGGCTTTTGTTTCAGCTTTTATGGGCATGTTGATAGAAGAGCCGCCGTTCCAGTCAACAGCGCCACTCCTAACCTCCTACACGGTAGCTAGTTTTCTTTCGCTATGGTTGTGCAATACGGCTCCTCTGACAACGGTAATGTTGTGCTTCATCGCCACGTGTGCTCTGGGTCCAAAAGTCTTCAGGCGCCCGTTCACAGCAGCGTTTTAACTGCGCGCCGGAACGATAGGAGTTTCTGAACTAGTGGTGCGATGATGCAGTGGAGACTGCCCACCGTGAACACATTTTCACATGCGAAGCCAATCACCGAGGGTTTCGCAGGCCAAAGCCAGGTCGTTTTACGGCGCTTGCGGGCATATGCGACCGAACTACGCAACAAGTCCGTGCCTTCGTTTCTGGAGCGATATTGTGAAGGACTTGACAGTTTTCTTGTGTGTTTTTCTACGTGCGGAAATGACGTAATCTCCTTTAAGATCAACATGCGCTCGCTTTTGAACCAGGATGTCGGTGAAAGTTTAACTAACGGCGACATTAGCGTTAGTTTTAGCCACCCCACCCCAACCAAGTTGCACCATTGGCCTTTGTCGCGTTTTAGATATTCATCCTGTTGAATTATTCGAAACTTCAAATACTAGCTATTCAAAAGTCTAATCGAATTATTCGATTCGAATCCCAAACTCGAATATTCGCACACCCCTACATAAAACTCTGAAATTCATTTCATGTGTCTGAAAATAAACGTCTTAATGAGGCTGTGAATTACGTATTTACTTATGGAGCAGTGGCAAGCTTTTGCTGTGTGTGCAGCCTGCTTCGACATTGTTACATGGGCCAAAGTGTCTACTAGGGTACAGATCTCCTACACTTTTTTTTGTTTTGTTTTGAACATTGGCACAATGGTGGATGTGCTACAGTGTGAGAGTCTGCATATCCCTGCACAAATATCCACATGTTGTTGAACTACAATCACCTTTATGTTAAGGTTGGGTATGAAATTGACTACTAAGGAACTTTGATGCATAGACATAGCCAAAGGAGGGATTGGTGGAGCTTCGCCTTCATTTTCCCAAATTTTCAGTTTGTATACGTATATGCACGCACACATACAACCACACAAGCACATATATATAGACGGGTCAGAACGTACCTCAACAAAGCAGATTATTACCGATGTGTTCGGGCTGAACGGGATTCCACAAAACTGATTTGAAGGGATGGGCGAATAGTAAATTTGACGTTCGAAGCGAATCCGAAGCGAATAGTGATGTGGCCGAATAATTTCGAATCGAATAGTTCGTATAGTACTCACCACATATTATTAAGAAAAATGAGCATTTTCGTCATAAGAATTTGAACTAGGTATGAGTGAATGTCACTTTTTTGTTTTGAAATTAAGTGGAAGAAACCCTGAATAGTATCAAAATTTGAATAGCAGTAGGGTGCAAGCTATAAGTGGTACAATAGGGTACAATTTAAAAATTACTGTACTTAGCGCATATAAACCCATATAACACGCTTTTAAACTAAAAAAAATATGTACACTTAACCTTGAAGTGTGGCTTCGCAGCAGTGCAGATTTCTTCTAGATAGGTGGTTTCACGGCATAGCAACCAGACGCTGCAGTGAAACCATCTTTACAGGGGGTTATGTGCGGTCAAACATACATATATTTGTTCATTTCGAATACTTCGAAATTTTGAATAATCTAAATTCGTATCGAAATGAATTCGAATACTTAAATTCGAATATTCCAAACGCCCGAATATTCGCCCATCTCTACTGATTTGCTATATAGTATGTTTTCGGGCATATACATATGTGCTTTCAATCACCAATGGTTGTCTTTGATTATTGATGGACAGTACTTTTGGGATGTCTCTTCTGAAAGCGGCAGCATGACCATGTCAAGATGCATGCCACATATTTGGAGGTACCGAAGCCTTTAACAGTCCACGAGTCCGAACCGAACCACGAGTCCGAAAATTTGCTGTATAGTAGCAACTCTGTGCCACTCTACAGACCATACAGTGGCACAAATTTTTTAAGTGATGCTGTAATATCGAAGCAAATGCCATTAAATCATATATTTCATTTTTGTTCATGCCATTATCGCTGTTCTAATACTCTTATGCATGGACTAATAATAGGAGGTTCATCGGACAGTTTCTTGCCTTGGGGTGTCCTGATGCGGATTGTATAATGTAGGCCTGTTTATGTACATATGATAAACTCCAATTTGAAAAAAAAAGAAAAAAAGAAAGAAAAGAATGAAACAGTTGTTGTTGTTATCCTCTTCCTGGCTTTGCCACCCTCATTGCTGCCTACTCTCACTGTGGAGTGCAGCAAAAGCTATGCGCTGCATCTGCTCACCAGAATGGGTCCTGCACTGTCTATTTATCATCATGCTTCATGCGATGGCAACTGATAAAAACTCTGGAAGAGAACTATTGGCGCATAATGGGCGAGCCTCCCTTCTTGCAACACACAGCTGGCTCCTGTCACATTGACTGATTGACCAAATGATAGCTTTTGTCACAACATTATGTGCATGACATCATGGTGCATAAAGAAGGGACCAGAAAAGCCAAGAGAGGGGCTCTTCCTGAATTTTTCGATTCCTTGTGGCACGTAGCAACCACCATGTTTGGCTTAGATGATCGCCGCAGTACAATTGATCCCGCATATATTGAATGTGAAAGGATTGCCAAAAAAGAACCTCAATATATCGTTGCATGGAAATCATATATATAAAGTATATGCCTGTCGGTGGCATAGCTAGGAATTAAAATTCTTTGACTGGCGCACTTCCTTGAGCATAAGTGTTGGCTGGCCATGGCAGGTGTCGTCGAATCTCAATTGGTAAATTATGGCTGACACATTTTGGGTGGGCGTCAGATGCCCGGTGTGCCCCTACTTGGCTATGCAGACACATATCAACTCTAGCACCTCATGCCCGGAATCACTCGGTGAAATATCGAGTGCCAGGTGGCTTACTGTGATCTTTATGCAAGATGGCAATGCACTCTTTGTTCTGCAGATACACTTTCCTGCACAGTTTTTTTTTCTTTTTGCCAATACGATTTACTGCATTACATGGCTGTGTTGTGGTGAAGCTTACTGAAACCAATTTGACATCGTGAAGCATAATCAAAACACTGCACAAGCCATCATGAGACACACACATTGCTCATTCTCCGCTATGGCCATCACATTTAATCAGACTGCCTTCAGGTTAAATGCCTCGTTTGACAGTATCGATCAAAATTAGAGCCATTTCTAGTGGCATAACCAGGATATGTTTTTTCATGGATGAAGATCGGGGGAAGGGGTGGGGGGGCACATGCCCAGCATACCATCCCCTGGTTGGGTCTATTTCATCGGCATCTATATTTCCCAAGATGTAGGAAGTGATAGCTGGACAATTGGGAAAAGTGCATCTTCTGGGGCGCAGCATTCAATATAATGACCACGGCAGTGCATAATAGTTCAATATATGCGTTGTACAGTGCTATAGTTTTTCATGGGATTTACTAAAGGACGTTATAACTGCTTACTCACTTGTCTTGCCGAGTAAAAAAAAAACCCAGGAGCAATGAAAGGAAGAAAAAAAACAGCTGTTTATTCACTGGTAAAACACTGCCCATAAATTGTAAAAGGTGCATACCATGTTCAGTATCAAAAACAAATCCATGCTTGGAGCAGTGCAAGAGCAGAAACTAACATAACTGACTAAGAAAGCAGCACTGCAGATAAGATAATAAGCTGCAGATGCCAACAAAGCTTAAGCATAGCAACTGTGCCGATGAGATTCGCTTTTCAACTTGGTTATTACAAAGGCTGCTCTCAAAAGCTGCGCAGAACGCAGGACTGTCCTTAACAAGCCCTGCCATAAGCACATGCGAAGCAACTTAACCTTTATCTAAGTTCTGATGTAGACTCTGTCCTGCATAGATAGCTATGAGGACAGGCAATGGTGGAACTAGAAGAAAATCCAGAAACTGTGCCATTACTGCATATTTTTAAATCTGTTCAGTCAATGTAACTGTGAATGTGACAGGAAATTAAATCACATTTAAAGTTAGAGGTACCAATGTTGTCGGTTCCAC
The DNA here is from genome assembly GCF_013339695.2 of Rhipicephalus sanguineus. Lineage (NCBI taxonomy): Eukaryota > Metazoa > Arthropoda > Arachnida > Ixodida > Ixodidae > Rhipicephalus > Rhipicephalus sanguineus. Next base: position 200,127,274 of record NC_051178.1, read on the forward strand.
TATTAAAACTAGCTGCATTGAATGGCAGTGTCAATATCATTTTAAATTTCATATACACAAAGCAGTTAATCTTGCATGTACCATGTATGTAATGCTAATTAAATGGGAAAAGCACAGTTGCACGAAAGCTGTTGAGGCAACCGCTACCATGACTATTGTACACTAGTTCCTTCCTACCTATGGAATGCAGGTACTGATTCCCGCAGGTTGTGACATATGTGTGGCTGACTAGTTGCACCTGCTGACTCTTCACTGTGTATATGCAAGCCCAAAAAGCAGGAACTTGGAGCTGTTGTCACACAAACAAGTGAATTTTACATGGTTTCAGCACCAGGTCCAATCACTCGTACAGCAACGTCAAAAGGTGTAGGGAAAAAAATTCATTACGACTGTAAACCAAACTAGCTGCATCAATCCTATTTTGAATATACGCAGGCATTACTGTGTGGTCATAATAGAAAAACAAATTGTTTGCAAAGGCCATCAAACATCTCTCACATTGTAAAAGAAACATTGGACACTGGGCGTGATTACGCTTAACAGCACAAAGTACTGCAATTGTGTTACCATAACCACATTCAATAGATCACTCTACCATCTTTATCACAGCCGAAAGAATATATACAATCCTCGCATACTCGAGTATCAAGGCACAATAGCATTTGTTTAAAACTTCAAGCTTGCTTTTAGTAATGTGCCTTGAAAGACAGCTACATGCTCCATCTGTTTTCCTCTCAACCAAGCTTGCACAGTTGTACTGGAGAATAGAACATAAACATAACACAGTATTGTAACACAGCTGCGCTTGTATGTCATGTACGCTGGAAACGGAATGTACATACAAACGATAAATATGCTCCATCAACTCTCGATTCAAATCGTAAGTTGTCTGGTCTGGATTGAAACCACAGGCATACGCAATAATTGGTACATTTTCTGCAACTTTTTGACATGTGGAGATATTATGCACAATTTATAAACATTCGCTCAATATCTGACTGAAAAGAAAAATAAGAACATGAGAAAATCAACATTTCTTTTTTGTCCGAAATGGCTATTTTTCACAACACAAATGATGTCTAATGCTACCAGCATACTAGACTTACTTGGGTGAAAACTGTAAAAGGCATCTTAATATGGTGGTTATAAGAGATAACCTGCACATGACATTCAAAGTGGCGATGAATGCTTCTTACTATTCATATTCATGTTATTAAGACATATGTGCATGGCATCTGAATATTAAAATGGAGATGTGAATTCAGAGGCAGTCGCATTGCTGAACTTGGAATAGAGTAGCACACTATGCAGTACAGCATTAGTTTCCGGTCCACTTACTTCACTGTGTTCATGTTGCATATATATTAGCTGACATAAGTTCAAATATCTTGTTGATAGTAGCTTATGCATTCAGCGATAGGTCAGGGCCATTCACTAAGAATAGTACCAATCAATAGAAACAGCACTTTCAAATGTGCTGCGCAGGTTCTGTCTAAACAACATAACAAAAGGAACTACTGTCGCCTGCAAAGAGCCAAGCAAGGACAGGCACAGCTTTGGCAAGCACAAGCATCATCGGCAGACGGCAAGTATAAGATATGTGATCAGTGAGGAAGAGACAAGAGCAGCATGGTGATGGCACCAACACCCACTACCATGCACAGCACTTTTGGCAGCCTGTTATGCGTGTGGCTCATTTCGTGGGGCAGCACCTCAAAGAAGGTCACATAGAGGAATGTCCCACATGCCAAGCCTTGAAGAATGCCATTCAACAGGGCTGCTTCACCAGAGTCACCTTGCATGAGGAGTATGGCAAGCACCATGCCAAGGGGAGCCATGAGTGAAAAGGCGAGTGCACTCGTGACAATGCTGCAGTGTCCGAGCCGGCTGTGCGCCAAGTTGAGTCCTAAGGTAACGGCCAAGATGCTCTTGTGTATGGATACGGCCGCCAGGATCTGTAACAGCAGCTGCACATTTGGCTGTAGGCCTATAGCGATACCTTCGAAAATTGAGTGCAGTGAGAGGGACATCACGAGCACTATGGACCGGAGGCTGGAGTGGGAGTTGGGGTCTCCATGGATGGATTCCATATTACCCTCTTCCTCCTCTGCATCTTCTATGTCATCAGCCACACCGCGCACATGCCCGTCGCCATGCGAGTCCGACTGCTGGAGGCTGCCATAGTTCACCACAGGCGTGTCCCGGCCGAATGGAGACGGGGCAGAGTAAGTGAGCCTTGCAGCATGAGTTTCCTTCCAGAACAGTGTCACCTACAAAAAGCAGTTTGATCACTTACGAGACGTGTGAAGTGCGCGTGGCATTGCACACTTTTTTTCAACATGTTTGCTGTGTTGAGGTTGAATCATGGGCCACTTTGGTTAACAGTGCTTACAGCCACAAACACACGCTTTTCAATTAGCATAGAGACATATCTTACTAAGTAATCAGCTATAATAATAAGAAATCCTTCTGGCGTGCGTTTGCCAAGCTCTCCTTGCAACGGAGTCCACGCATGCTAGTAGCTGTGCCCTCATACACTGGCTTGGACTTTCTGACAAGTTTGCCATCACCGACTCCTTCTGGCTGTAAATTGAATTCTGCAAATAAATTAATAAATAAAATATCGCAATATTTGCTTGTTTAAACTTAAAACACAGTTAGCTATATTTAAGCATTTTACATTCCTACTTTTATTAGAGCAGTGCTGCTGTAAAGAAACAATGAAACAAGGCTTGGTCACTCACCTGCTCAATAACAAGGACAAGCAGCAGGCCCCCGATGCAGAGAAACTCGACAAACGGGAAGTCAGGTGCATTTTCCCAATGGTTCACAATGCCTTTACTAAACTGGCTGCGTGCCTCAGGAAGCAGATGCAGTAGACATGTAGCAAGGAAAACGCCACCGCCGAAGCAGCTTGTTAGTGAGACAACCGTCTGGTAGGCATGTCTGAAAGTAGAGGGAAGGAAAGGTGCTGCTGCTGTATGCACTTCTGACACTGCAACTAACTAGTAGGTCTAATACCTATGAACATACTTGAGAGAAGAAACAACAGAACAAGGGGAGATGGACAGATGTGAGCACTATGTGTGGGGTCTTCTCTTTGGCCAAGTATATTCCCGTCAACAGAACGAACACTCTGTTTACGCATATACTGAATGTGGCACAAGTCAGATGTATGCAATTCTTTCAGCTAAACTGCTCACTCATTTACTCTCAGACTTCACACTAAGGTACAGTTTTGCAGTGTTACTATGTGATACTATGTTAAGACGTATCCTCTCAAATAACTGACCTTTTCATACGAGGCAAGTGAAACAGTAAGCACTATGTCATAGTTCCTGTATGGCGCTAACAGAACTGCAAGCAGCCCAACCTGATACATTGGAAACAGTCTCTTCAGTAGCTGTATCTTTAGAGTGCTCAGCCACGGCAAAAGGAATGAAGCATATTAGAACGTGTCCTATCTAGCTTCATTCTTCATTGGATGATGCATAATCTGATCGAGCTGACAAACATGGTTCAAGCCATGTTGAAGGTACGCGTGAAAGTTACAAGTGCAAGGAGAGTCTAATTAAAAAATCTGGCTCTTTCCATAAATACGAGCTTTGTTTCGTAGAAGCGCTTGCGGAGAAGCATCAGTGCAAGCTGAAAAAATTTACAACGCTCTGCGAGTGCTCACACTCATATGCTGTAGTTCGCGTGGTCTCGGCGCACGGTAACCGTACTTAACACACGATCGCACGAGTTGAGCAAGAGCACGCGCATTGCGCGACCCGTCTTGTGACTCACCTCCGCCTTGGGTCTCGCACGTGACGAATTTTGTCCGAGAGACTGAGAGGCAGGAACACCAGAGTCGCCGTGAAGACAAAAAACACGGCGACCATGAGATATTTGAGAGGGCGGAGCTCCATGTTAACTGAGAGAGCTAGTGGCGGGAGCCAATACCACGTCTTGCGTGAGGCGTTAATTAGAGCCAGGAGGCGAGATCCAACCACCTGTAGTGAAAGAAGACGTCTTATGAAACGCCCCACGCACATGTCTCGGCAACACGTTTGTGCACACGTTACTGCCTAAGGTAAAACGGCGGGGGAACAATGCATACTGTGTCACAGAAGCGCGCGACCTGTAAATGTTACATTCATTAGAGCCGTGTGCAATCTTGCACTACGTCTACGCTCGGTGGGCTCAATCATATTGTAAAAAATAATATCATGCATAAGTGGCAGAGCGTCGAATCGCTTACTCAGTGCACAAACGCTTGCTCATAACTACAAGAGGTGCGGACATCACAAAATAACCAGATGACTCACTCTGTGCGGTACAGCTCACGGCAAATGACGACGTTAGCATGCTCTATGTGTCACGCCGCCTGGGACAGGAGTAGCACACGGCTGGTTGTTAGCTGTGTTGTACCGCAATATGGAACTTGTGTTAAGGCCGAGCACAAGACGTTTCTTCACGCGCTGCCAGTCGCGGTTACTGACTAAAAACAGCGATGCACATCGTCGCATGGCATCCTGAGACGCACTAACAACGCTGTCGCTTCTTCGTTGCAGGCTTGTATTCTTCGAAACGGTTCATGTCACCACAGCTGGTCGATAAACGGTGAAAACGAATAATTTCGTAAACATGCTAGCAGCGTGACGCAAGGGACGGGCGAACGGACGGTGTTTTCTCGCCTCTCATTCACGCAAACGTCGCCCGATGCATTATGGTTGCTACCCTGTGTCACTGAGCAAAACTAGCGCCTTAGTGTACCCAGAAATTCCCTAGTCTGTCGACAAGTGAAACAAGCCATGGGAACAAGCGGAACTGGTGAAACTTGGAGGCATTTGACTGCTTGTCTTAAGATTGTGTGTGTGTGTCCTTTGTTTTGCGACCTCGCGAGTGTTCATTTAAATTGACAGAGATTGTTAAGACTCAAATAAGCGTTTTCGTGGTATGTCGAAACAGTTTAATCTGAAGGACTGTCCACGCATTTATTAGACGTGTCGGTACTCGTACCGTGATTTGAGACGTGTGTACGCTTCTTTTATTAGGAACACAACGAAGTCCCGCCCAACAGTGCCGATTTTCTCTGCTGGTGGGCTTCACTGCACAACAATCAGTACTGTAATACACTGCGCATGCTTTGCAGCATAACACCGCTACACTGCGGTAAAGCTGACTAAAACAGATCAGTGATCTTGCAGCATATGCATATGTAAACATGGTAAAGAAATAGTGCATTGCATTTGAGGGGCAGTGCAAGCATGGCGGGGAACAAGCGAGGTGCGCGTCAAAATATGAAGGCGCGCGCATAGCGGTTTCATTGCGCTCCACAATGATGAATTTGCTTTGGTAAGCTTCACCGCTACACAGTGGCGTAATGCGAAAAAAACTAAACGCCATGCTGTGAGCGGAAGGGTGTTGAACGAAATGTTTTTCGTTTTAGATTTAGTTTCGTTCCACCGAAAAAGTTCCGTTCTGTTTCTGTTCCGGAACGGGAAAGAAGTGTTCAGTAATGATTTTTATTTGCATACAAATAACTTGAAATTAAAATAACGATAAAAACGCGGTATTTATTTTTGTGAATTACAAGTTCTCTGAGCAGGCTTTACGTCAAGAGAGCGAGCATAATCTCAGAAGCAGCACGCCATCGAGTGATATATGTGCCAAACCGCTGTCCTGATCAAACAAACTTCAGCGTCAAGAATGTCCTCTCCGTACTGGCCCGTGTGGCTGGCACAGCAGGGATCAAAATATATGCAGCTCCGCTTGCCGCTCTTTCCGTTCTTCCCAAAATTGCAACACATGTTAAATTTGGAATCCCTGCCTTAGATATGCATTATTGCTCACGTTGCATGACCTTGGTTGCTGTAGGCGGCTGCCCACCCAAAATTTTCGCCTGTTAGGGAACTATTAACTGTACTAGCTTAATCTGATGAGGAAATAAGCAATCTGCTTTGTACCGGCGCGCCTTTTGGTGCATGTATGCCGCGTTCCACGTGAGCGTCAGAGGCTGGCTTTGCCTCGATGCTCAATTGCGTACGTGGTGGCTGAGCTCGATTGCCGCACTCTAAAGCGCGATATATTGGAACTAAGCTCTAGTGCTTTTCCAACCTGCCTTTTGGGAAAAACTGGTTCGACTGGGACTATAAAACAAGACTCGAACAGCAGCCTATATAAATATATGTCATGCTATCTGGTTTTGATGATTTGTTAAATTTCATCGCCCAAAACAAACTCGTAGACCTATGCGCATACGCAGGGACGGATTATATTCAGGGTTCAAGCAACATCACCTAGACTATAGGTGGTGTACGTTGGTTAAAAGGGTTCAAATGAACCGGGCCCTCCGGGCTTAGGGAGCCCCCCGAGGGCTGGAAAAAATGGCAGACTTCGTGGTTTGGCTCGAAAACGTCAAGCCTCCTGCTTTCTTCTTGTTGAAACATAGATTATTTATTTCAATAATGAACGCTTCGAAAAGGCTGTTAGTTGCATATGTGCATAAATCTGAAGTCACAGTTCTTCAATCTGAGGTAAAAACGTTGCACTCGCCCAACACAATGCTCGCCCAAAATAAGTTTGATCCTTTCTTGCTGCCCGTATAAAGAACTTCGGGAACGTTGAACGTAGCCAGACATCCTAACGTTCCTCAGCCATTGTGGAAGAGGTGGGGGAAGCTCTTGGAACTGAAGTTCTTGGGACTGAAAAAAATCACTTGTGAGATTGCAAATGACAAGTACTTCTCTCTTCCGGTTGATTCTACACCTGGTTAGAGTGACAGGGATCAACTTACAGTGATCATTACTCATTCGCTACGTCGCTGACGATGAGCCTGAAGATCGGTTAATTTCTCTGGTTTTTATTCAATCCCGTCACAAAAGGGAAAATCCGACAAGCTCGAGGACTCGTATGCCGAGCGGTGGGCCAGACTTCGGACCACGATGGAGAAGCGAACGAACCACTCCTCACCTTTCACGAAATCACGCAGCACTACAAGCTAACAAGGCAAACCAAACCACCCCCGCACCCGCAACTAAACAAAGCTCAACAAATCACTTGGCGCCGGCTACAAACCCATTCATTCCCTTCCCCGTACATCTACCAACACATCTACCCAGCCCTCTTCACATCTACTTGCACCCTTTGCAAGACACAGACCGCGACCCTGGCCCACATCATCTGGGGATGCAGCAAGGACCCTCCCCCACCAGACCTCCTAGGACAGTCACCGTCAAGTGAGGCCTGGGAGAGAACCCTCACGACCACAAGCCTGGACGCCCAGCTCCGGGCCATCAAACGCGCTGACGAGGTGGCAACCAGGCACGGCCTGACAGCCATCTCCGCTTAGGAAACCGACGGCTTTCCTAATAAAGTTGTTTACTATCTACTACTCGCGAAGCCAACTCTCGAATTCTTGAAAAATCTCCGAGTTAATACTTCCAAGTCTGTCGTGGCCAGTCATATACGACAACTCGAGCAATGGGACTGGCAAATATACTCCGGCATGTAGGCTGATTTGAAAAAAAGGAGGGGTGTGCGAATAGTGAAATTTCACCGAGGACCTCGAAAGATGTTCCTCGAATGGTGGATCCCTGGCAGCCTAGCCCCGGGCACAATATCAACCGTTGGGCAAATAAAGTTTATTCAACTCAACTCAACTCAACCTCGAATCGAATAGTGCCGAATAGCGACCAAAAATATCGAATATCGAATCGAATAGTACGTATATTTATACGAAATGTGTACCGCCAGTTACGGCAAGACAACGAAAAAATCAGGCGTGCCGACAGTTTTATTACGCACTTGTTCGAGAGTGGCTTTTGTTTCAGTTTTTATGGGTGCGCAAGCATGTGAATAGAAGAGCCGCCATTCCAGTCAGCAGCGCCACTCCAAACCTCATAACAGAGGGGGGTACGGTGGCTAGTTTTCTTTCCCCATGGTCGCGCAATATGGCTCAACTGACAACGGTAATGTTGTGCTTCATCGCCACGGGTGCTCCAGGCTCAAAAATCTTCGGGCGCCCGTTCACAGGAGCGTTTTACCTACGTGCCGAAGTGATGGAAGTTTCTGAACGAGTGGTTCTTTGCGGCAGTGGCTACTGCCCAGCGTGAACAAATTTTTACATGCAAAGCTAATGACCGAGGGTTTCGCAGGCCAAGGTCAGGACGTTTTACGGCGCTTGCGGCATACGCGACCGAACTACGCAAGAATTCCGTGCCTTCGTTTCGCGAACGTTAGTTTTTTCGGGCTTGTGCAGCGTCTATGCGTTTTCTTTGCAGCGTCTACTAACCGCTGGGCTTCATCTATACTCCAGCCTCACTTCAAACAAAACGAGACAGCGGTAATCCCATAGCAAATCTCAGACACGTGGTGGTCAGTGCGACCGGATTCAACGAGGGCTCTCGTAGCAGGTTCTAAAGAAATCAGGGGCGTAGCCAGAAATTTTTTTCGGGGGGGGGGGGGGTGTTCAACCTTACTTTATGTATGTTCGTGTGTGCGTTTGTATGTGTGCGTGTATATATACGCAAGCAAAACTGAAAAATTTCGGGAGGGGTTTGAACCCCCCCCCCCTGGCTACGCCCCTGAAAGAAATCAAATCCGCCTCGATCGAACTATCCGAAGATCATGGTGAACGAGAGAAAATGAAGCACGAGGCAAATTTTTTTTTTTTTTGCTGAAGGAAATGACAATGTTGGAAACCGCGCTGATGGCCTCGTTCTGGGATACAGTTTTGCAGCGCTTCAACGCCACCAGCAAGGCACTTTAGAGCCCAACACTGTCATAGGATGTCATAGGATGCCTGATGAAATCGTTATGTGGTTATGTATCCGGCTAAATTGAGAGGTTCGATGAAATTGAAAAGCTTGCGAAGGAAGCATCGCACAATGCTTCGTACAAAGCACGCACCCAGAGAAAGCAAAAACATTCTACCCGAGTATACAGCACTGAAGGCACGAGCCCGTCAGAGCCGCAAGATCATTTGGCCAAGTTGCGCAGCCTTCTTCGTCATGATTGACAATCTCCTAGCACGCTCTCACAGCTCGTTTGAGTGCTTAATTACATCGAAGTCTGCTCGCAGTTTCCTCTTATTACAGATTGGAACTGCTTTTCCCTAGCGCAGAGGCGCCGGGAGGCAATGGACCTCGTGAAAAAGTATCCTTTTTTCTCCATTTCCCGATGAGCTTGAACAGTTTATTTCATTTCTGAGCAACGTGGCAGACATGCTGAAACTTCTAATCCGTTAAAAGCTTGAAGTTCCGTCCCAGATGTTCGTGTTGCTGTCAGAACATTTTTGGGCCTAATGCTCACAAATTGCACTGGCGAACGAGCATTTGGCAAGCTGAAATTGATCAAGAACAGGCTTCGATCAACGATGACTGGCAGCCGCCTCAGCGATTTGCTAGCAGCTGAGCGTGGACACGGAGATTCTTAAGAGAGTCAATGATGAAGATCTCAACAACACAATGCCCCGGCAAAAGGCACGAAAACGCTTGTAGAAACGTACACACCTTTCTTTCTTTTCTTAAAAGGTCTATACAAAGGGCAAACATGTTAACACGTATACGCGTCCCACTTAAAGGTTGAATTTCTGCGAAACGCATAACCTATTTTCTACACTGTGTCGAAGTAGAAAATTCTTGTAAAAATGCTACTTTATTCCGCAATTTAATAGCAGAAAAGGCGTGTGCAGGAATGTATTTCCCTCGCTTATAAAAGGGGATATTGCCTGCAAGAATGTAAACGTACTACATTTTTAAAACCGAACGACCTGTGCCTAATTGAAAATATCTATGACTGTTCATTCTAGAGTATTATCAAAAAACATTTTTGTGCAAGTTCACCATCGATCTCATTTTCTATAGGCACTGCATTTTCTAAAAGATTTAGCTCCCAGAATGATGAAAACATTTGAATAATAAACCATTTAAATTATTTGCCGGGGATCAGTCGGCATATACAATATACATAATGTCATTGTTGGTATGGAAACGCTGCCTTAGGAGAGCTTAAATTTGTGTTGCTGCTTGAAATCACAAAATAGTCAGACAATTGTTGCCGTATTTATAAGTATGTGCGAACAGTTTCCGAAAAAGACCCACCTGTCTATTTCGGGACTGCTCAGGCGCATTCAACTAAAGCGTGCGCTGCCGAACTAATGAATCAGGTAGAGGAATCTATTTTTCCCGAACGAGCTTCCTCATTTTTGAGGAAAGATGTTGTCTATTGACACTAGGGTAAAGTGCACTAGAGGTTAAAACGAATGGAAGAAACACATACGACAGTTAGACTGCACTTCTATGCGTGTGTATTTCTCCCTTTCGTCTTAAAGGGACACTAAAGTAAAATAACGAATCGGTTTAGATTGATAAATTGTACTCTAAGAACTCTAATGTCGTTAATTTCACCATCATAGCTTTATCAAGAGAGGAGAAAAATCAAGGTGAAAGTTTCGTATTTAAATTCTGAATCGGGCCCTCAGCACTGTTAATCCGGCCCTGCTGATATGCCAGGAAAGTTAACACAAAAATAAAATCTGATTCACTGTGCAGCCATGCCCGTGTTCACAGAGTGCATTATTTATCTCGTGAGGCCGCGGTCCAGCGAGCCGAGGGAGACGCCAGGGGCGTAGCCAGAAATTTTTTCCGGGGGGGGGGGGTGTTCATTTACACTTTATGTATGCTCGTGCGTGCGTTTCTACGTGTGCGTGTATATATACGCAAGCAAAATTGAAAACTTTCGGGGGAGGAAGGGTTGAACCCCCCACCCACCCCCTGGCACGCCCCTGCAAGCCGCCAAGGGCCAGCAAACCTTGGCCGAAGCCTAGGCAGGATCCAGGCCCATCCTACCAATTCGCAGGGCACTCAATAAAGTTATCTAATCTGATCTGAAAATCGAAACACAAGCACGTGCGTGTGTACGTACATGAAACTGCTTCGCGCGCAAGATCACAACATTTAAATCCCCCCTTCCCTGTCTTTAATTTAAAAACATGCGCCACTCAGTCAAAAGAAAGTGGCCCTTTCCTTTCCAAGAAACAAAGCAGAAAGCGTGCACCCACATGCGCGCGCGCACAAACACAAGCCGCCCGCTTTTCCGTGATTCAATCGCACGATCTGTGAAGCCAGAATGTCTCGTACGCGCGTAAGGCCACGTGACTAAGCTAGGTACATCTCGCTAGGAAATTTCTAGGGACAGCACCAAGAAGTGATCTGGCAACATGGGCATGGTCCTCCATGCTTTGGCTAGAGTAAGCTACTTTGGTAGCCTTTCTTGCGATGGCGATTATAAGGTCACTTCCAGCGCATTTTCGCCGTCGCCTTCAGTGCCGCTGTGATGTTCCGTATAAAGTCCAAATCAATAGCATCGCCCCGAGCGTCACATGTTCTGTGTGCGAGTGAAAGCGTGCGAGCGCAGCCAATAAACGCGGCTCAAACAGAGGAGAAAGTCACCGCCCGTCTTTCCGGCAGATGCGATGGTAATGGTATGACATGTAAATGCTCATATGACAGTATCTACATGTATGATGATGTATTTAATATGTTGTGATTATTTGTATAAGTAACTTCATCTAGTGCCACATATCCAGTGCTGCCCATATTGGCGTCAGAGAAATAAAGTTACGAGTTCCATACGAACCATAAAACCCCATTTCGGACCTATTCTGGCGGGCACATATATCTTGCCGCACGTTTTTGATGTGCTGGGTCATACCATTTATTACGTTCGCGGGGAGTGGCCCACATCTTCTGTTGTGCCGGGACGCTTATTGGGTGGTAGCTTCGAAAGGACTGTGCTTCTGAATTGGAGGTGGCGATACACTGAGTACTTCCACTAGGTGTTTATTGGATGAATAGAGTTTCGCTGTGATTATTGGCAGGGCACCCTGGGTCTATGTAGTACATGTGTTTACGCATATAAATAGGGGCGTCCTTCTTTGAACACGTGTAGCTGCCTCGCAAAACATCTAGAGGACTGGTTCTCAGCCATGGATGTTTCGGGACCCCTTGTAGACCGGTGGAACAGATGAGGGACCCCTTGCAGTGAGAAAAAAAAAGGGGGGGGGGGGGGGTAGGTCACAAATTAACACAACATGGAGCGTGAAACAGGTGCCTTTTATTTCTCCCTGGCGAAGAAAGGTCAAACTAAAGTGCAACGCTAATTCAATCTCAACAGCTTCTCAATAAGTTGTGCGACCTGCAGCCACATTCAACCTGTCTATAAAAACTATGATCGCGTGCATATGTTGTAGAAAATTGCAACAAAAGCTTTGCAGCCATCTCATAAAGAAGGGGAAGTATAACTGAGCTCCGCCACAATACAATGCCGTTATGCGGTGAAGCATACCAGAAGTCAGAAGGAGCAGCTGTCACCGGACATAGTGTGCGTCCAAAAACTCCAGATAATAATATCGGGGTTTAACGTCCCAAAACTACGATATGATTATGAGAGACGCCGTAGTGGAGGGCTCCGGAAATTTCGACCACCTGGGGTTCTTTAACGTGCACCTAAATCTAAGTACACGGGCCTGAAACATTTTCGCCTCCATCGAAAATGCAGCCGCCGTGGTCGGGATTCGATCCCGCGACCTTCGGGTGAGCAGTCGAGTGCCATAACCACTAGACCACCGTGGCGGGGCTCCGAAAACTCTAGAAAACTTTGTTTTCCAAGATGGGTTTCGCGGACCCCATAGGCGTGCGCAGGGTTCCCCATCAGGGGGGGGGGAGGTTCATCGCAGTGCCCCCCCACCCTACTAAGTCAATGTATGGGGCAGATTTTGCGCCCCCCCCCCTTCCTCTTAGGTGACTAGAAGGGTCAATGTACGGGGCAGATTTTGCGCCCCCTCTCTTAGGTGATTAGGTGTGCCCCCCTGTGCGCACGCCTATGGCGGATCCCCATTTGAGAACCACTGACCTAGACCCTTGCTTTCCACTGCGTCTTCCGCCCTTTTCTAAGGTTGTAAGCGTATTCGACAATCCATTGGACAGCAAGTCAAGCTGAGAAGTAGAGCGGCATGCAGTGGCACATACCCATGCATGGATTGACCCAAGATGGTGAGAAAGGAAAACGGTAAGATCCGGACAAATATTGAAGAGCGTGCGAAGTACCCGAAGAATGCTAACTGTATTGAAGAGGTCACGAGAAGAAAAACAAGAAGAAAAAAAAAAGAAGAAAAAGGGAGAGGAAGGGGTAAAGAACTCAAGTACTACATATCTTTTTTTTTTCTCAGAATACCGCCTGGTTCGTGTCCCATCCGCCATAGCTGGTGCGGGCCCACAGTATTAAGGAATCATCATCATCGTCATATATATTATCTGGACAGTCGCATAATAGACACAGTCGCATGATAGCCTCTCACAAACGAGGTAGAAGTCCGCGTGCTCGTCCGCGTGCTGGTCGTGAGACGATCGATCATCGAGCGCAAGCCAGCGACGGCTTGCGCTCAGTCAGCGGTTCGAGCCTTCGATTGCACGTCCTGTGAGAGGGGTTTGGCCACACTTATCACCTTTGGTTCTTTATCTGCGGTAGATTTTTTTTGCTGATTTTTCAGGAGCCATCAATGCCGGTCTCCGGTCCCGGCCAGGGCTCGCCCTGGTCGGCCAGTCGCCCTGCTGACTCGGTACCACTGGAGTGTTTCCTCAAGAACGGCGTAAGCAGTTTGCCTGTCGCGCTTGTGCCCACTGATGGTGGAACCATTCGGTTGAGTGAAACGGAGGTGTTTCAAGAAGAGCTTCGCAACATAACCGGGCATTTTCTGGACATCTCGGAGGTGAGGCGCTTCGGCAAGACTGGCATACTATGTAGGTCTTCAAATCTTCAATGCTTAACGGACTTACTGGCCTCCACGAGATTTGCGTTCATTGCTGTTCGCGCTTTTATCCCCCCTCATCTTGCTTGCGTGAAGGGCATTGTTCGCGGTGTTCCAACTAACATTAGTCCTGAAGCATTCTTAAAGATGGTCTCTCCGGCTGGAGTGATATCTGTCTACAGATGCACCAGACCTGTAGGTGATACGCGAGTCCCTACTGAAAGCGTCATCGTTACCTTTGCCGGTCTCACACGCCCCACTGAGCTGAAGGCCTGGCCTTATCTGTTCCGTGTAGAGGCATTGACACCTCGCCCACTGCAGTGCCGTAACTGCTGGCGATTTGGACATAGTGCCAACGCTTGCAGGTCCTCATTGAGATGTGCGAAATGCGGTGGGGCACATGCCGCAGCAGATTGTCAGGTAGACAACTGCAGGTGTTGCCTATGTGATGGAGCTCATACAGCCACGGACAATAGCTGCCCAGCTCGTGAACGTGAAACACAAATTCTAGATATTGTGGAGAAACGCCGTTGTTCTCGGTCTGAGGCAACATCCTTCATTAAAGAGCGCGAAGTGGGGTACGCCGCTGCTACGGCACGCCAGTGTGGGTCCATTGAAGCGACGGTCGCTTCCGCAGTGTCGGCAGCGATAGATAAAGCCATGCCGATGATTGTGGAACGGCTTTTCAACACCTTTGCTGAAGGTCTGACCGAGATGCTCGCCGCCAGGTTAAACAGCCTTATTCCCTCCTTCGGTGCACACACTACCACGGTTCAGGGTGAAGCTGGGCACCTCGACAATGAACAAAACAATCGGTGTCAAGAAGATATTCCCCCAGAAAAGCTCGTCAGCTCTCAGTCACCGGCCCCTGCGGGGCCCAGTGGGTCATTTGGTGACATGAGGCTTGGTAATATCACTCATAAACGACGCAGTGCTCCATTGTCTCCAACCAGTTCGCCAATGTCGAAACCTAAAAAAGGTACTACTGATAGCAACAACGAGCAGGACGTTTTGCGTTCTGCGGTTGAGTCAACTATATTAAGTCCACCATAGCGCCTGTAAAAGTTCTCCAGTGGAATTGTCGTTCCGTATCTTCCGCTTACACAGATCTTATTTATATCATACAGCAAACAAATCCTAATATAATTTTACTTCAAGAGTCTTGGCTTTCAGTAAACCAAAAATTTACTCTGAATAATTTTCGAACTTTTAGACTGGATCGGCCAGGTAGAGGAGGTGGATTGTTGGCCCTAATCTCTTCAAAAATGTGTCATAATGTTACTGTAACTTTTGAACATATTTGTCCGGATTGTGAACTGTTAGCAATAGATTGTTTGTTACCTGACTCCTACAGGATTACAGTGATCAATGCGTACTTTCCAAATGGAGTAAGACGCACAGATCACCTAGAATGTGTCATCAAGAATTCTCCTTCAAATTCAATTTTATTGGCAGGGGATTTTAACTCGCATCACACTTCTTGGGGGTTTAAAACAGATGGTTGCGGCAAACGATTGTGGAATTGGTTACAGGATAATAATTTTCGTTGCCATAACTCTGGGCAAGTTACCTTTCTACGCGGGATAAGCTCATCAACATTAGATCTGACTTTTTCGTGTGGCCAGTTTATAATTTCATCGTGGGAAACGTTTGATAATGGGACGAGTAGTGATCATGTACCGATTACCTATGAAATAATGCTACCACACCTCACCTCTGGTATCCGGCAACAACGATTCATAAACTATAAAATTTATAAAACTGTTTTAAATTCTGCGCTTTCGTCATTGGGAGGACGTGTCGGACAGCAACGAGCTGCTTCAGTAGTAGCGAGTCTAAGTGACTCTGTTCAGCCGGCAGAGTTTTCTGTTAAATATGGCAGCACACCGTCAAGTTCGGCTTGGTGGAATGAAGACTGCACGCTTGCGTATAGGCGACGTAAAGCTGCTTGGAAACGTTTACGCCACAACCATACGCCGAAAAATTGGGTTGACTATAAATTCCACGCAGCATTGTTTAAGCGTACAGTCGCTACAGCTAAAGATAAACACAAATCAGACTTACATTCGCATTTATCGAAACCTGATAAAAGATCTGCTCTGTACAGATTTTTACGGAACAAAAAATCTACACAGGTACCAGCGTATTCGCATTCAGTAGTGCTGTCGCCTAAAGAGGCAACCGATTTGTTAGAGGATATCGCGAAAGGACTTGAAGCGCGTTTTGCTTCGTTATGCTTGAGACCTTTGGCATTCAAAAGCTCAACCTCGGACTTTCGGGAAGTCACTATGGAGGAATTGGCAGATGTCATACTAACTGTAAACCAAGCGGCTCCCGGTCCGGATCAGATTACAAACTCTATGATTAAACTGATATTTAATTCCCACCCCGTTGAGCTTTTGAATATTGTTAACTGCTCCTTACAGCACACATGGATTCCAAGCGCATGGAAAATTGCTAAAGTTGTGTTGCTGCGAAAAAATCAAAGCCTCGGATATGTACTGGATAACATTCGGCCAATTTCGCTTACTTCAAATTTAGTTAAAATAATTGAAAAAATTCTTCATAGCAGGCTCAGTGATTTCATCAATCGTCAGGGTATCCTTTCGCCAAGGCAAGTAGGATTTAGACAGGGGTGCTCTATATGGTCGGCTCATGTTGATTTGGAAAGCCGAATTCGCCTTGCAAAAGTATCTGGTGAGCTTTCTGCATTAGTCACATTAGATATTGCAAAAGCCTACGATAGCGTGGAACACAGTATATTGATCTCAAGATTAGTGGACTGTGATGTGCCTAAGTACATTATATCTTGGGTTCAGGAGTTTCTTTTTGAGAGACAATTCTTTTGTTGCCACGAGGGAATTACTTCTGCCTCATATAAGCAAACAAGAGGTGTTCCGCAAGGATCAGTTTTGTCACCTCTTTTATTTAATATCTTATTATCATCAATTCCAGTTCATAAAAATGTTCCTCTTTACGTCTACGCTGATGATATTGCTTTTTTCTCGTCATCCCGAGATATCAATACTCTGTATCAAATCTTACAGTCGTACTTGAGTGAGCTTGAGGTATGGCTTGACGGGCTGTCTTTTTCGCTTAATGTTAGCAAATGTGCTCTGCTTGTATTTCCGCTATCCGTTCCCGTATTTCTTTCACTGCATTATCGAAATGAACCGATTCCACAAGTAGCGGCACTAAAATATCTAGGCATTCTTTATGTGGAAAAGTTAAATTGGCAGCAACAAATAGAATCAAACACCCGTAAAGCAGAAAGCGCCTTAGGATTGCTACGCCGGTTTTGCAATAAGAATTCAGGGATGCGCAGGGAGACGTTACTTATAATATACAAACTTTATGTACGCCCAATTCTGGAGTTTGGTTGCGTTCTGTTTTCCGGAAGTGCAGAATACAAATTAAGACCTCTTATATTGTTAGAAAGGCAAGCTCTGCGGCTGTGTCTCGGACTACCTAGATGTGTTGCGAACAGCGTGCTTTATTTGGAAGCTCGAATCATTCCGCTTGATGCAAGATTTCGACAGCTGACCGTGCAAACATTTTTAAAACTCTACGATGCGCCCCTCTCCCGTTCACAGACACTTTTCATCAAATCTCCAGATTCTTTCTTTAGGCGCCCGTGGCCTCGTTATCAAAGACCCCAAGTCATTTTCGTCGAGTCTCTGTTGTCTAATCTTCACGTTTCCCTTCAGCATTTAACTCCCCAAACCCTATGTTCGATGCCAGTTGACTTAATTTTCGATGACATTTTTCCAAAAAATGCTAAATTACTTCCAAAGCATGTTCTGGAGGGCCTCCTTCAAGACCATCTCAGTCATTTTCCTCATTATGTGGTAATTTCGACGGATGCAACGCAAAATCTTCAGAAGGCTGGAGTAGGCATTTTTTCTCATCAGCTTAATTGGTCTTTTGCGCTCCGTTTGCCTGACTTCACGCCAATTTATCTTGCAGAATTCCTGGCTATTACATTGGCTCTTCGGAAACTAAATTCTCAGCAATCAAAAGCTATTATTATTTCGGATGCTTTATCTGTTTGTACACATTTAACGTCCGCAAAGCAGTCTCCTCTTCTCAGGATATTTTGGTCTCTTGTACCGCGTAGCCTATCAGAAGTTCGGTTTCTTTGGGTCCCCGGGCATGCTGGAATTGCACTAAATGAAACCGCTGACTCGCTCGCTTCGGCATCGTTAAATTTCCCGGTGGTACTAGTAGCTCCACAGTTTTCTTTTATTACTGCTGAACGATTCAAACGCCTATTAATCTTAAAAATCAATGAAACATCGCTCCTACAATCTGAAGAATTTCGGCACTTGCAATTCACATGGAACACCGCAAACTGCCTTTCCCGTCAATGTGAAGTGACCCTAACAAGCTTTCGCTGTAGAGTTCCTCGGTTAAATTATTATCTCCACAAATCAGGATTTTCATTAACTAACCTATGTGCAGTTTGTAATGAACCGGAAACAATAGATCACTTTCTTCTCACATGCCGCCGTTTCGCCTCACTGCGCCGACTAATTCTTGAGAGACCGATTGGCATGCTCGGATTGGCAGTTGATACACCCACCCTTTTATCGTTTGGAGCCAATCAGTTGGGTGCGGGCCGCAGTGTTATTCTGTCAACGCTACATAAATTCATTCAGGCAACTGGAAGGATACGCTGCTAGTGGTACCGCAAGTTACATCCAATTCTTTGATCCCCTTCTTTATTTTTGCTAATTTGTTTTTATATTATGGTTTATCGAAAGCTTCTGCCCCTTTCACCTTTTTTTTTTTCTTTAAGGAATGTTATTATAGTTCTTATCTAATTTCTCTCCTTTTTATTTTTTAGCCAGCGTTGTGTAAACCATTTACATTATAAAGTACAGTGTGGCCAATCCCCCTTGTGGGTATGTGCCAAGATCTAGGCGACAAGACAAGACAAGACGTTCATGCTCGTTCTCGTGCTAGTGGCATCGGTCGACGCGGAAGCGGATTGTTCGAGATTGACCGAGCGAGCTGCGACTGAGTACCCGACCAGCGAAGCGACTTTCAACGCTTTCAACGTCCAAGGCTTTTAAAGGTACGTGTGCGCACTTGCCTCCTGTATCCAATGCCTTCCACGAGTCCACGGAAAAAGTGACTCCTTCTCCCAAGTCGCATGCAACCCTCTCCGTCGGGCTATACGCTATAATTACTAGGCTGTACAGCCGCTCTCGTTTGCTTTGTGCGTTCAGGCATGGTTCCTTACTTTGGGCCTTCAGTACTGGGAAATAGGAGCCGTGTTCGATTTTCTCATGCCGTTGGGAGCGAGGTCCATGCTTTGCTCCCTAAAGCGCCAAGTCTGCCCTATACATTTACCCAGTCGGACCAGTCTCGTCGTTGTATTAAAGTCCAGTGCAATTGCTATGAAAGTTTCTGACGATAATAGCAGCCGGGCACCCCTGATATGTTAAATTCCAGGAACTCGGCTTCCCACATTTACCCCCGAAAACCCGGGAACAAAAGACAGGCCGCTTTGAGAAGCATGTCACTGCATCACTTTCATTTTTGTATCCATGGCAAAGTTGTATTTCGGACTCAACCAACGTGGGGGGAGGGGGGGGGGGGGTTGTTGACACTTGCCCTCCTCCCCCATTCCTGATGGAAAATCCGGCACACGCCTATGAAGGAGAGGCTTACACATGCTATACGGGAAAGCTATAGGGAAACGGCTGAAAATGTTCTAATTGAATGTAAATATATCCATGTGCGGTTGTATGTTTTGAAACTATAGCCTCGCCTTGAGTTTTAGAGAGAGCACGGGAAAAATGAACATGTCCGCGATAGAGATCAGCGATAGAGATCAGTAAAAGACGGTTGGCAGATTGGTGCTGGAAAAGTAAGTGAGAAGGAAAAAAAAACAAAATAGCATGAGGACCAACGTTACTATACCGTAAAACGGAGAAAATTAGGATATGGTTAAGAATTATTCAGTTAAGGCAAACGAGACATTAGGAATTAAAAATAGAGCGTGGTGACTCGCACAGGCCACCTTCCCATACTAAAGGGGTGCTCATAGCCATAGGCGTGCGCACAGGGAAGGGGGGGGGGGCGCCCGCCCCCCTCAATTACCTAAGAGGGGGGGGGCGCAAAATCTGCCCCATACATTGACCCTTCTAGTCACCTAAGAAGGGGGGGGGGCTCAAAATCTGCCCCATACATTGACTTAGTATGTTGGGGGGGAGGGGCGCTGCAATGAACCTTTGCCCCCCCTGATGGGGAACCCTGCGCACGCCTATGCTCATAGCATTCATCCGTTCGTCCGCAAATACTTTACCGTTAGCCTTGGCAAGCATCCGCCATCGAAGTTCCTTCCCTGCCTTCTCTCATGATCTATTGCGGCCTTTTCTGTGCTTCAGGCCCGCTGAATCGCCTAGCAATAAGCCTATATGACGCGGCTGTCACTTGTTAGGCCGATACATTTTGGTTTCAACAGCGCGATATTTCCTCATTTGTGCTCTTTCCTCATTTGACTCCTTCCTACGTGTCGCCGGTGACATTTAAAGGGGCCTTGCAGGCTGCAACGTTTTTCGAACATTGGTAGTGGGAAGTTTGAACACATGAGCCAAATATAGCATGGCACACGGCAAGGAATCTAGAATGATCTTTCAAAGACAGCTAGAAATCGCTCATTTTTCTCAGCAAGTTCCGTCATAGACTGGCCCGACTACGTTATAGGCGGGCAGACACGGCCATATATAGGCTAATTTGAGCATTCGTGCGCTGCATAGTTACCGCGGCAGCCACGGGGGGCCATCACGTACCCGCGCCGCGCTCTGTGGTACTATAGAATTGCGCAATATATAAGTGATCTAGCAGGCTCGTGATCACGCCGGAAGAAAAGTGCTCAAGGTCATGACGTACTTTGCCGTAGCTTCTTGCCCCTTTGTCATCCCCCCCCCCCTTCCTGCGTAGCTTCCAGCGTGCCCATTAGGACGAAAGGAGAGAGAGAGAGAGAGCGCGCTTAAAGCGTGCCGCAAATCCCCGTTTAAAAAACGCTTTTGCGACAATCGATTCGTGAGGAAATAAACTCCGATAGTGAGGTCGTTTGATGATTACTTGAAAAAGTGTGGGCTTCTTCTAAGTAGTGCGTGTTGCAGTGCTGGGCATTCGTACGTGTGTGCGGCCCCTTCGAACAGAATAACGCTTTGTCTTCTGTGTGAAATTTCAACCGTTCTCGCTACACGCAGCGGCTTCATACTTTGCATCACAATAAACATATATATGAACACAGAATTTAAGATTTTAGTAAATGAGGCGATAAGGAAAGAAATAAAGTACACGGCTGAAGTTTTTATGAATTCATTTTTTTTGCAGCGCTACCATGACTGAGGTCCTTCATCAAGGTGGCCCACAGAAGTTCAATGACGAAAAAGGGCCGCCCGTCCCGCGGCCATCGGGAGGCAAAACCCCTGAAAAGCAGGAAAAACCCGCGCTGCCCAATCCGACGGAGGAGAGACCCGCTTTGGAGTCTCGACATCAGTCTGTGGAGACACCGGCGATCGAGCACTTGCCTCCGGCAAGCGAAGGCGATCGTCCCTGGCCGACTGCGGATCAGGACCAACTCGTCGTGGCGAAGCGGCACCCCTTGGAGGAACTGGACAAATCGTTGGCCCCTTTGGCACACACAAAGAGCTCTGCGGCGGCAGCACTTCCGGCTCCTGGCAAGACAGCGACGCCGCCGAAAGAAGGTGCGGCCGCGCAACGGTCGTTGAAAAGCGACAAGAGGGCACAAGGCTCCGCAAAGGACAGCAAGATTGCACAAGGCTCCGCAAAGAACAGCAAGAGTGCACAAGGCTCCGCAAAGGACAGCAAGAGTGCACAAGGCTCCGCAAAGGACAGCAAGAGTGCACAAGGCTCCGCAAAGGACAACAAGAGTGCACAAGGCTCCGCAAAGGACAGCAAGAGTGCACAAGGCTCCGCAAAGGACAGCAAGAGTGCACAAGGCTCCGCAAAGGACAACAAGAGTGCACAAGGCTCCGCAAAGGACAGCAAGAGTGCGCCAGGCTCTACAAAAGATAGGAAGAGCGCGCCAGGCTCTACAAAAGACAGCAAGAGTGCGCCGTCAGGCTCCACAAAAAGCAGCAAGAGTGCGCCAGGCTCTACAAAGGGCAGCACAAGTACGCCAGGCTCCGCAAAGGGCAGCAAGGGTGCAGGGCGCGCAGCGAAAAGTGATGACACACCGCGCTTGAGTAGCAAGGAGGTGGTTCCGATGTTGGAAGCTATCGACGAGGCGTCGTTCCGTCCGGCCGAGCAGATTCTACAGACCGCTCCACCGCCCGAGCCGCATCGGAGCAAGCTAGTCATCATCGGAGTGGCGGTATTCGTGGTGGTCATCGGGTTGCTGGTCATCATGATGCTCCTGCGAGGTTCTGGTGCCCCTAAGGGCGGCGTCACCACGGGGATTTGCGAGACTCCGCATTGCATGGAGGTTGCCAGACTACTGCTCGACAGCCTCTCGCCGGACGTGAAACCCTGCGACAACTTCTACCAGCACATCTGCGGAGGCTGGAAGTTCGCGGTAAGTCGCATACCGCACCGCGATTTCACTCGCGGCTCGTGATGTGACGGCTATTTTAGTTGTCACTTTCTCGGAGAAAAAAAAGGCTGCGTTTCATAGGAAATTAAGTCTCATTGGACGAATTGGGATTAAAGCACGATTCTGCAATGCGTGAGCGGACATGTGGCACATCGTGAAGTTAATTTTATCTAACCTTGTCATGATGCCGGTCACTGAAGCAGGTGTTTAGATTGTACTTCGCTGGTAACTATACCTTATTGCCGAGCATCATCAGCATCAACCTATGCAAGTACACGGAAATTTCACTTGTGGGAACGAACACTTGTGGAGATGTTACCCGCTTTCTATGACGGCGTTGATCGTTATACACAATGCGCTCGGTGTATTCTTATGTCATTTTGTACTGAGCTCATCGGTTGTATGCGAACAAAATTGCACACACGAGCTCCTTCATCGTACTTCCGTGATCGACCGTTTGCGTTATGGTTGTGAAAGCTATGTCCTCGACGCGAATTTCTCTGGCTTTGTTGAAGAGATGTGGAAACGACAAAGTGACAGAAAATGAAACACGCGTCGATCTTGTTTTGTTCCACGGCCATCGCGTCGCTGCAGTCTCTCTTTTGTCGACGTACAACGGTCATTAAGTAAACCTGTAATTGGTCGTGTTGCAACCGTGCGCGATGTGAATAAAGATGAGAATTCTCATCGCTAGAGGATTGAGACGCTTCTTAGTTTTTTCTGGCACTCTTTATGATTCCCGTATGTTGTCACCACCGCTATAGAAGCATACGTGGGCGCCACCTTCGTTGGTAAACTGGCTGTGCGTCTCCGTATACTTGCAAAATATACACTGGGTAACGCTTCATCAGTTGGGTACGATAATCGCCTGCTCGTTATAGTTCGCGCAATAATTTTTACTGCACTGTGGTTCATTTGCAGGGAAGCCAGGGTGACGTGCTTTTCGAAAAACTCGTCGGTGACGTTGCCGAGCTTAGTCGGGCCGTAGATGTGCCCCCGTCGGGACAGTCACCGGTACAGAAGGCCGCGCTGGCCTACAAGGCGTGCGAGGACATCGTCGCCAAGAACAACACCAACCTCACCACACTCGTGCAGATCCTCGAGGAAGCCGGCTTTTACTCGCCACCTGGCTGGACGGGGCCAGTAGACGCTCTGAACGCGACGTTCTACCTGCACTTCAGGTGGCGCATCGCCGCTCCTGTGAAATTCACGTACGTCCGGCCCGCGCACCGGGGAATCACCCTGCGCATGGCTCCCAGCGAGTCGCTGAAGGAGTATGGCCTCAGGAGGCAGAAACCTGGCTTCTACGACGAGCTTAAAAAGGATTACGAGATGTTCCAGGCAACATTCGAGCAAAACAAACTTCCTCGCCTGAAGTACGAGAAGTGGAAGACTATGGACGACAACATTGTCGCGGCTTGGGTAATAAGTTGGGACTCACACAACTCGTCAAACGAGTTTGCCGGTTGGAACGAGACTACCATACAGGGCGCGATTCGAGGTGTCTCACAGCAACAGTGGACGAGCATTCTCAACACGTACTTCAACCGCAGTGATTCCCTCAGGTTTTACGTTGATTCCGTCTCAATTTTCAGGAAATTCATGCAGCTGCCTCACGATTTCAGCAACACAGACGCGCAAGCCTATTATAGGTGGTACGTGGTAGAAATCCTGACGAGGAGGCTGTACGCACCTTGGATCATCAGAGAGTTTCCAACGTACGCGGAAGCGCTGAAGAGCCAATACCGCTTCTGCTTCGCCATATTGGAGCAAACGGCCAGCTACGCTTTTTTCGCGCCGTACGTCGCAAAGATGTTCACCGCAAACGTGAAGAATGATATAAGAGAACTATTAAAAATGGTGCGCGGATCGTACGACGAATTGTTCGCCGAAGGCGACCAGCTCCGCTCCAACGTCAAGATGCTGCGTACCTACGCAAACGATACGGGACACGTCTTCGACCTCCTGTCGCTCTCGCAGGAACCCTCTCTGCAGGAGAACTACGCTACTTACGAGGACATGACGCCGGATCCGCTCTTGAACTGGAAGCGACTCATGACCGGCCGGAGCACTTCTCTCTGGAGTCACGTGTCGATGGGAACGGCCGGCGCCCTGCCATCGGACCTGCTCTATTACCGAATCAATGGCGTGTCCAACGACATAATTCTTCGGCCGGACGTAGCCGTCTTGCCGGCCTACGACAGCGGCGCGCCCGTGGTGCTAAAGCTCGCCAGTCTGGGCTCGCTCATGGCGTCCGCCATGGCCAAGGTTCTGTGCGTGACGCTGGAAAACACGTCGCGTTGGCGCGTGGCCGCTGACTGCATGTTCAACGAGCAGGATCACAGTAACGACACGGAGTCAGCAGACGGGAAGATGGTGATTTTGCAGCGTGTCATTGCCCTAGCGGTCACCGTCTCTGCGGCCATGAAGGCGACCAAAGACGACAAGCCGTTGACCATTCCTGGACTGCCCGACCTTACTGGCTTGCAGCTCCTGTACGCTGTTTGGTGCTATCAGCAGTGCGGTGAGAGAGAAGGAAGTCGCTTATGCAACGAGCCTCTCAAGGAAATCGGTGTGTTTGCCGATGCTTTTCGGTGCAATGCGAACACTGCGATGAGAAGAGCGAAAACGTGTACGGCGAAATGGTTTAACACGCAATTACGAAGTACCGCTGTGCCGGACGACACTCCACATCCCTCGGAGAACGTAACGAAGCGGGAAAACACAACGCAGTCGCAAGGAACTTAGCATGTTTTATTTATTTTTTTGTGTGTGTGTGTTGAACTGTATAAAGCAGGACCAATATTGTTCTGCTCTGGCACTTTTTCACCTCATATGGGAAAAAAACTGAGAACGCAGACTATATTTTATAACCGCTGCGCACGTGCCATTGTAACCTCGTGTGTTAACTGCAAAGTTATTTGCGACTTAAAGCACTACATCGTTACCATGTGTACGTTGAGTTTTCCGGCTCCAAGCAAGCGGTAAGTACGTACGTGTTGGTGCGTGTATTTTAAATGCGAAGCATTTCTTAGCGAACGCCAGGCACTTTGAGCGTTTCCATCTATCTATATATCTATCTATCTATCTATCTATCTATCTATCTATCTATCTATCTATCTATCTATCTATCTATCTATCTATCTATCTATCTATCTATCTATCTATCTATCTATCTATCTATCTATCTATCTATCTATCTATCTATCCGCATACGTCTGGGTGCTCTTGTGATCGTCTTGTTAACTTCGTGTAGACCAAAATCGGCCTGGGAGGGTAAGAGGATTTGACGAATATGACTGTCTGGTCATGATATGAATAACATGAAAATGCCGTCGCTTACGTCGTCAAACACTTTCCTCCAGACACGTGTGGCACATACCCATTTACCGCGGGCCGCGCTGTACGGGTATGCGCCACAGGTGATTAACAGTTTATATCTACCCAGGAACGGCGTGAACAGACAATCGTAATTTAAATGCGACAGCGTGTAAGAAAAACCGACAGCGCACCGTTTGCAAAGAATAAAAATCAGAATCCCAGCAGGAGTCGAACCCAAGCATTCTACGTGGCAGTCAGGTATTGTACCACAGAGCCACGCCGAGACTTGATACTTTGGAACAAGACCCTATGTATGGGTTATATCAGTACAACGTCAATTGTGGTTGCAGTGCTGGTTATGTAATGTTATAACAAAGCAATAAACATTACATATGTACTCCTACGATACAGGCGTTATGTCGGATTAACGTCAGTTGTGTCTCCAGTGTTGGCTCCGCTTTTATAGTAGTCTAATAAATATTACATTTGTAGTCCTATGATGCAGCAAGCTATATTCAAGCGTTGCTAGACCCCGGAGGAATAAACGCTAAGAAAAATTGGGGGACGCTTAAGCTTCGCCTTTAAGAGCTGAACGCGATAGCGATATTCTGTTCCTACTGCGCAGTTCGAACACTACGAGGGTTTAACAGAATGCGCCCACTAAGGCGTGTGCCTTATGTAATGGGTAGCATGCTTTAAACCAGGAGCAATTATGCGCGAGAAACTTCTTCGAAGTTGCGATGCACCCACTACGTGGTCTTAAGGGAATACGCGCACTAATGTGTGCGCCTTTTGTAATGGGTGGCTGTCTTTAAACCACGAAGTCGTTATGATATTGGCATGGTGTGACGCCCTATGGCAATGTACACTTGTACCACGCAATATTACTGCGATATTACATCTCGTACTGTGACACCTGTATACAGGACGCGTATTTTTGGGAAGCATGAAAGTTACTTTCAGTGCAGCTCCAAGCAGAGGCGTGGCTGTGTGGTAGAACACCTGCTTGCCGCGCAGACGGCCTGGGTTCGATTCTCATTCGGACCCAATATTTTTATTATTTATTTTATTTGCAGCTTTTTCGATTTTTCGGTCACGGACATGATGATGATTTTTCGCTCACAACCAACGGCCCCGACGCCGACAGCGCAATTTCTGCGATACGAGCTCTTTAACGCTATCGCGTTAAAATTGCGTATGATATTCACATCATCGCACCGCAAAGTGCACTTAGTTTCTATAATACTTACGTATGTGCTCTAAAGTGAGTGCTGCCGTTACGTCAGACCATAAGTTACCCTTTAAGCGTCAGTGTTGTCGACATGCCTGGTAAGCCCACGATGGGCACACGACTCGTCCATTTACAAAAACGCGTCGATCCACCTCGTAACGCTTAGCTGAAAGTCAGAAATGCAGCACAGACAATTACTCGCCGACTGCTCCGCATAAAACCGATTTCCATGCACAGCGCGTGGGATCTGCTGAATTATGTTTTCTCAGGCTTTGCCACCGCTTTCCAAAGCCTTTTCTGAACTGGGATGCTATATACGTGTTTGAGAATATTGAGGTAAGATCGGGAAGGCAGTTTCTTAGCGCTGGTGTGGACGAGGACAAATAGGAAGAGACACTAGACACATGGACGCTGATTATGTAATGTAGTTATTTGTCCTCGTCCACACCAGCGCTAAGAAACTGCCTTTCCATTATGCACCAGCAAGCCCACATCGCTACGCTCGTAAGATCGGGGTTGACGTATCTACAATAATCCGAACTGGAATGTGTATGTGCGCTGGTATGTGACGTCGGTTGTATTAGTGAACCGACTCGTGAAAGCAACAAATATTGGGCATCTTTTCTCGTTATGTGTGCGTAAAGAACACCATACGTGTCAAAATAACATGGCATGCGCGCATCACGGCTTCCCTCATCCACAGTATAGATCCTGTATGTAACATTTACAATTTAATAATAAAACCACCTTGGGGTACAACACACCTTTACTATTTTGTTCCAGCTTTACAGGTCGCGCAGATTATGGCTCCTCTGGGAAAATCGCGTAGAAGAATACATGCAGTTTGTCTGAACGAAATCTTAGGATGCACTCCACACGCGCGTGCATGAATCAATATGGTATTGCAAATATCGTTAACCGAAATTGGTGACTGTATGTTATAGTTGCCATGCGTACACTGAAAAATGTACAGAGTCTTGGTTTTGAGTCGCTGTGTCGCAAACCCTGCGCTTTGTGTACACCCAGCCGTCTGAGTCGGTTACTCTCTAAAGCAATCTAAACGACTTAAGTTCGTTAGATTTTGTTGGATGGCCTTGGGGGCCCTTATAGGCGGTGCCTTGGAAGTCGTCTTTGTTCCGGTGCTCCGAAACCACGGAATTTTAAACTGCATGCTCGTACCTCTTCATGCATTTGCAACGTAATCCAAGATATGTCGTTCTGCCACGTTTAAATGGCGGGGAATAAAGTAGACTGCCGATAAGACGGACTCGAAGAGACCACGACAATGTATTATCAGAAGGTCACCTTAAAGGGACACTAAAGAGAAACCGGAAGTTGATCTTCGATGGTAGATTATCTTATTACGATTATAACGGTACCATTGTTACGGCGAGCAGAGCTTTCGTAAGCGATAAAATAGCGAAAAACAAAATGTGGGTGGCGACGCCACCTTGAAGTTTCCGCACCATTTGCCGTGACGTCACATGTTTTGAAGGCGCCTACTAGGGACTACATAGTTCGTATTCGGTAAAAATGAAGTACATTGTCCTCTGAGGGGGCCATAGACTTAACATACAAAGTTTGGGGTAATTT
Organism: Rhipicephalus sanguineus; assembly: GCF_013339695.2. Taxonomy (NCBI): domain Eukaryota; kingdom Metazoa; phylum Arthropoda; class Arachnida; order Ixodida; family Ixodidae; genus Rhipicephalus; species Rhipicephalus sanguineus. Next base: position 200,155,789 of record NC_051178.1, read on the forward strand.
TGTCGAGCCAATGGCGCCGAAATACGATAAATACACTTTGAAATCCATGACGTCACTGCGGGAAGCTTTCGGCGCGAAATTTAAAAATGAAACTTTGAACTTGATTTTCTCCTCTATTAATAAACCTATGACGGCGAAATTAACGGCATTAGAGTTCTCAGAGCACAATTTATCGATCTAAACCGATTCATTGTTTCTCTTTAGTGTCCCTTTAACGGAAGCAATCCACAAAGCTCCACATAATACTGCCACTGCCGCTCAATCCCCCCCCCCCCCCTCCTCTTTGGTGAAAGATCAAGCGGCAATGCTACTGCTGTGCTCATATGTCCACGACAATTACTAAACAGCGTTAATGCCAAAAGGCCGGATGGCAAAGGGTAAGTGTTTATAGCATTTGTAGGCATAGCTTCATACTAAGCCTACCTTTATTGCACGCTTAGGTTATTAGTTGCTTGCCATATCATTTATAAAAGTGCGCTGTCGCAAAACCCGACCTTCCACTTTACTTGATGAAAAACGTTTCAGCCCTCTCACTGTTCACTCTCACTGTTGTATTCAGGACACTGTCAGATGCATCACGTGGTAACAGCGCTGGTTGCTGGTTCTTATAGCTAACGAACAGTATCCTCTCCTCAATTATCAGCATGCAAATACAACTAATAGTTTACAAGTGGTGCTAGTATATACCAACTCGAAAGCATGCTCAAATTGTTTATTTATCGTGTCCACGTCCCTGTCGACGCTGGCACAGCTTTTACTCTACAAAAGCGTCGTTTCAATTTTCGCTTGTCAGCAGTGCAGCAGCCTCCAAGTTCGCCGATGCGGGCTTCTCGCTGAGGTTAACGAGGAGTCAGGGGTGGCTCTGTTGAAGTTCAGCATGTATAGAAGATTGCATTAAGCGGATTCTTCTTGCACTGGCCAGGATAGGAAAAAGGACCAAATGTTCAATTTTTGTTCCGAATATCTGAAAGCTTAACTTCAACGAGTTCGTCTTGAGAGAGTCCACTGTACTTGTATTAACGGCGACTCCAAACTCGAAGAATCTTGTTCTGGAACACAATCTTTTAATCGGCAAGCTGCCAACGATTTTGTAAAATGAACACTATGTAAGAACAGATTGCGGTAGGCGTTTTCCGTGCCATGGTGAAGGATCAACCAAGAAAAAGTGAAAGCAACGAAGAAGCGTTGACGAGACTGTAATACTGTAACACGGCATGATTCACCGTCATAGCCCATGCAAGGGAAGCGTCGGGTGATAATACAGAAAGCAGAAGTACTAAACCACCTCCATCGAGATACATGTCAGCAAAACCATTTAAATCACAGATAGCCGAATCTGATACACAATAACAGAGGCGTTCAGTAAGTCTCCACCACCTATCAAAATACACGCTGTTGGTCGGATTCTTATCTGCAGTTAAGCAGTGCGTTGTATAACAACTTTTCAAATCAAACAAGCCACAAGAGAGACTACGTATCAAACATAATTATAATTTTTTCCCCAGATTGACAGAGTGTTACGAATAGAGTTACGTGAGTCTTGGCACCAATGAAAACGAATGATTAATGAAAATATTGCGTTTCGTCTTAGTTATTGCAGGGATGTCAACGAAAGAAACACTACATGCACTTGGGACCACGGTGGCAGAGAGGGTGTCCCTTCTTTCTTTTCTACGGAGCAGCTGTAAGAGCATTTATTATCCGGGACGTTATGGGTTGGCCTCGGCTTCAGAAGGTCGGTGGTTCGAATCCGGCCGCCGAACTTTCACCGGTTAATAAACGAAAAAGGCGGCCCCCGCCCAGGCGCCCGGTCGTGCGGGGTTTGTGCGACGCCTGGGGACTGTACGCATTCTAATCCACTAGGCCCTACGGCGCGAACCTGCGAACACTTGGTTGATGTGTTGACCATCTGTTGACACGAAACCACACTTTCCGATAGCGTCAGTCAGTCGTTTCTCTCCCGACTGAAAAACATGGTAGAAGAACGTCGCTAGCGACTGAGGTCGCCGTGACTCCGTCATATGAACAGTTCCCTTTGGCACATATTGTCTTCTTGGTGGCACTGGGAAAGAGGGAAAGGGCGTGGAAGAGAGGCATACGTGGCCCAGAAAACAAGTGCTGGAGGAGGAGGAGGCGGAGGAGGAGGGGGGGGGGGAAGGGTTAATGCGATGGATGCACTTTGGTCTTTGTACTGTGCGAGTACGTCCGTGAAACCACCCGCAGACATGTTTGACTAGGTAGCAATCACAGGGGAGAGATGAAGGACGATCTGTACAGGATCCCGCGTGCGTCTATATGGTTGACACCTTGCGCTAACCGTGGGTGAACGACCAGACGCGGACAGGAAGGATGGCGCAGGCCTGTCGCTTTTCCGCGGTGGAGCAGCAGACCTTCCGGAACTCTGGACATTCACGTCAGCCTGCGTAGAAAGTGAAGAGGTGTCATTCGCTTAGAAAGAGATGATAAAGAACAAACGGAGAGGAAATGAACTACGAGGATAAACGACCGGTTTCCTAAACTACCATGCTGGTGCGTAGCCATATATATGGAGAGAGGAGGGAGCACGTTTTACTTCCACCGCAGTGGTCTTGAGCAAATAATGATGCTTAACATTCCAAGGGTTAGACTAAAGCCACCTGAGACGTCGCATCGTCCTGCTTATAGTAACGATGCTTATTGGCCAGACATTAAATAACGCTGTGGTACCACAGGCAGCACAAAACTGAGTGTTTTCTCACTTATTTCCTGAATTATATAAAAAGAGGTTTCTTCACTCAACTTGTACTGGTTTGTTCGCTGCATCCCATGCACTCACTCACTCACTCACTCACTCACTCACTCACTCACTCACTCACTCACTCACTCACTCACTCACTCACTCACTCACTCACTCACTCACTCACTCACTCACTCACTCACTCACTCACTCACTCACTCACTCACTCACTCACTCACTCACTCACTCACTCACTCACGAAATGAATGAGTTACTTAATAACGAAGTAAACCAGTTAGAAATACGTGAGCTGCTTCAAAGAGTGCCAGCCTTTTTCGTTATTACACTCACCTGCAGGTGACCGCGCTCGGAATTGGCGCGGTGCAGTGGCGTGCTTGGCGATCAGCACTTGAACATGTCACAGAGCAGCTTCTCCATGGGCGTGTTGCCAATGGTGCGCTGGAAGTAGAGGGCCTCGACTCGTTCTGCAGGCACGTATCGCAGAGAGGGCAGCATCAGCAGCAGCCGACCAAACCTGCGTGATTGTCAGATTTCTTTTTGTTTTTATTTTCTTTTTGCATCACATGACAGAAGCTGTGACAATTTGTTCGGGTATGATAACGCGCCTAGGCACCCAGAAGTCGAAATTTAGTTGTGGTGTTGCAGTAGTGCACGTGGTGTAACGAACACGTATACCGCGAGAATTTTTCGAAATTGCGCCTAATAATGGAGTTATACGCGGCCCTCGCTCGTTTGACTCGTTCCTTCGCTACGCTCCGTTCTTCGGATGGTATAACACCTACTAGAGTCGTGTACAGCTTTGGTAGTCTGCGGACATTTCAAAGCCGGATGCATACAAGCCCGCACGAATGGGCGCGCTCTCACTCATGATTGATGTAATGAGCCGGATGGCTGGTGGCACCGCCGAGCAACACGACGACGAGGAGCAGGGAGCGCGACTACCTGCTAGCAGGCAAACAAGTTCTTGTTCCACCAATGGCAGCGTCTGTTCCAGATGACAAGCCTGATCGCCCAGGTGACGTCACGACCGGCGCTGGGGACACCGGAAAGGCTCGGGGAGGAGCACGGGATCGTGTTAGTTTACGTTTTATTTTGTGGCGCGCCGCGTTTGGCAGCGATGTTCACATAACTGAGCAAGGTCACATCGATCTCTCACCTCACAGGGTGCGTCGGGTGCTGTGTCTTGACGTGCTGCTGCAGCATGAGTTGCGCCTGGTCCTGCAGGGCTTCCACTTGGTGCGCGTCCTTCAGGCCTCGGGAATCTGAGGAAGAGTGCGGTAACGATGTGCAGGGTTAGATGAAGTCTGAAAACAGTTTAGAGCCGAAGCTCTCAGTAATGGTGCGCTCATAGGCACTCCAAGCTGTCCGATAATTCGGCGCACAAATAAGCGATAACTGATAGAGCTGAAAGTGCTACATGGGTAAGCATGCTGTCACTGCATTGGAATAGCAGCGGACAGCAAGCGATATTTCGCTGCTTGAAAGTTGTCCCTCTAAGAAAATGAAATGAATGTCGTTACACAACTTTCCTTTAGTGTTGTATATGGTTTTAGCCTGGCAAGATGGCCGCAAACCTTCAAACCCAAGCACCATTCCGTAATTTTACTAGGGTGCTAGCCGTATTTCTTAGCGTTCTGCCCGCTTTGTCAAAAACAGATGTGAATATGTATTATTACGTGTAGAATACCTGCAAAATTTTAAACGAAAGCGCATCATTTTATTTAAGCTGGGTTTTACAGTATTTATGAAAAAAAAAAGAAGTGCTTTTTTCCACGTACATACTGTCAGTCAAAATATGTAATTTTTTAACAGTGACGTAGTGCTCCCTGTGAATGTCGGTGCTCAAATGAGTGTGTGTCAGTGATTTGATAGAATTAGCTCAATAGCTAACTTTTCGAAAAGCCTTGCTCAAGGATAGTGATGGCTCATCCCTAAACTATACACTCCCATGAGTTTCTTGGGACCGAGGCGGATATGAAATGGGGTCGCGCATAAAACATCCCACGGATGACCGATGGGTGGGGCCGCGGACACTGACCGGCCTTGAAGAGTAGGATGGCCTTGAGGCAGGCGAATTCCGCGGGGTCGACGCCGATGGCCCGGAAGCGTGCCAGCACTTCCTGTAGGATGCGCACATCGGTCAGCGGGGCCGCCTTGGTGTTGTGGTTCTGTCCTTGCTGCTGGCCTTGCTGACCGCCACCCGGGGTGCCGTTGTTGTGCAGCGCGAGCGCGGCGTGCTCGGCCGGGCTGAACAGCGGGCTCGCCTCCAGGGGCAGGCACCACTGGATGGCACACAGCAAGAACAACTCGGACCAGGTCTCCTCCAGGATGATCACCTGCGCAGGACGGGAGCACTCGATGCTGTCACAACGACTGCCAGTGAAATCTATCAATAACTGTTGGGGGCCTTATACGTCCCCAATTCACCATATATAGTATTATGAGGGACGCCGTAGCGGAGGGCTTCGGAAATTTCGACCATCTGGTGTTCTTTATCATGCACAGAAGTCTAAATACACGGGCCTCTAGCATTTCGCCTCCATCAAAATACGTCCGCCGAGGCCGAGATTCTATCCCGCTACCTTCGGGTCAGCAGCCGAGCACCATAACCACTAGAACACCGCGGCGGGTGCCAGTGAAATTTATGTACGACTAATTTGGACATGACAAACCAATTCTAGCTGCGAAATCCCGCAAGCTGGAAGAAAAAAATAAATGCAACAGAAAATTATCATCTATCCGCTTGTCACACGGAATTATACGAATAAAATCGTGCGATTTCACAGAATGAAAGAATTCGCAGTTGACGAAAAATTTTTCCCGGGTGGGGATTTTATGAATCGTTATGTGAAACTGACGTTAGAAGTGAATATGAATTTCGTCTGTATATCGATGTCTTATGTTTAGCAAGGCTCAAGGACAATGTTACTTCTTTTTTACCTTTGCCACACGTATACTTGACAAAAGGTCCTATATTCCGAAAGTGCGACTCTAAGGCCGCTCGCAGAAGATACTTTACCGATTCCTAAGCATGAACGCATTTATTTTCTTTTAAATAATCACGCAAATTCCACGCCCGGTATATCGCAGTAAGGGAAGCATTGATGACCCAGCACTCACAAAATGCCTACCGAATGTCGATAAGGAATAACGCGCAGCGGTTTTCGACGGTGAATGTGCCCCCGATAAGATTCATCAGCCACGCTTGTGGCGTATACATTGCAATGCTATAAGGTAAGTTGCACTGGCGTAGCCGAGAGGCGGCGCGGTTTCGAGGACGTTTGCGGCATTCGCCCTAAAAAGCGTAACTTCCGGTTGAGCAAAAACGTCACCTTTGACGTCATACCATCGTAAAATTGGAATTAAATTGAAGTTTCTTACTGGCCGAGCATCAATACTGCTATACTTAGCCGGTGTCAGTGCTTGGCCCGTGTCGATGTGGGGGTGCCAGCAGCCTGTACGTCATGCCGTTTCGCAGTTTTAACTATTTTGCCAGCATCACTACATTGCCAGAACAAGATTCGACAGCGACGTGCGGCTGCACCAATTACGTGATACATAACGTTTCTTCTCAACCGGAAGTTCCGATGTTGCACTTCATAGGATGTGGAATCACGCTGCTCCGACGGGCGGGCATACGGTGCCGAATCACGCGAAACGTCGCAAAGTTGATCGCATATCCGAGTACGTGCCCGGTGTGGTATGCCTCACGACAGTATACGCCCTTAGAGACAGATGCCGACGATCTTACCACGACAACGGCACGACAAACCATGGAGGTAAGCAACGAAAGCTTCGGCTTCAACTTGTCGGCGTCAGGCCTCATGGTCATGTACATTGAAAGTTTAATTTAAAAAAAAAGAGGAACGTTTTCACCCTTCAAAGAAAACGAAACAGTGGAAAGGCTTCTCGGTGTGCGCCGTTATTATTTGCAGTATAATATGGACGTTACTTCATAGGTTACGTAGACGCGTCACATCAAATGCCACTACAGCCTACCTCACAATCATATCGTGGTTTTGGCACGGAAAACCCCAGAGATTGTAAGGCGAAAGCCTTATAAGTGCCTATCAGACGCTAGCCTTGAAAAACGTGGCTCGTGGTACAAAAGCCCCCGTGAGTGTAATAACTTTATTGGAGGTCCGGTAAGGACGCGAGATCGTCGAGCCCCCGGCTAGTCCCACGTCGGAACCGGCAGGTCTAGACACCGGCCCGGTCGCGGGCATGTCGGACAGCCAGGATTTGCTTGTTTAGAGCGGGGCTACGTAGAAGCGAATTCCACTTCTCCTTTCTTAAACCCACGTGATCTAAGTGAATTTAATACAAATCAGTATTTAAGCCGGAATCGAACCCGGGTATTCTGCGTGGCATTCAAGTATTCTACCACAGAGGCACGCCAGTACTTCAAACCGCTTTAGAATAAGACCCTACACAGTCGTCATGCCGGGCAAGGAGTCACGTTAAATGGTACAACATAGAGCGTTGCAGAAACATAGGATCGTACCAGGCGTCACACCATGTTAATTGCATGTGTACTGGGGGCGTCCTCCCCCTCTTATTATCTGAGGGGGGTACCAAGTCAGCCCCATATCTTTACTCAGCCGGACCTGTCTCGACGTTGTTTAATGTGCAGGCAGCTAGGTTATGTCTATGCAGGTTTTCTACGATAATGGCGGCCAAAGACTCCTGATGTGGCATTCCAAGAACAATTTGCCTAGTTTCCATCGTTACTTCCGGAAAGCCGGGGACCAAAGGCAGGCCGTTGTGAGAAGCACGCGTCATTGCTCCATTTTCATTTTCGCATCCATTAAGAAGCTTGTTTTCCTTCGGTCTCGTCCAATAAAAGGTGAGGGGGGGTAAGGTGTTCTGCGATGAAACTTAGCTCCCCCTGATGGAGAACCCTGGGCATTTTAACATGGCTTTTGAAGCGCGGAGGCACAAGTGGCCTGTCTGGTTTTGATATATATTGAGTTATTGAGCAGAAACTGTCAAGCTTCGCGTGTAGTACATGCGTGCACATACCTGGTCTCTGAAGGGCAGGTTGGAGAAGGACGGCAGGTTCTTGGCCCACTTGACCGCCATGAAGAGGAGGCGCGCCGACGTTTCGTAGACGCTCTCCTGCGCCACTGGGTAGAGCGGGAACTCGCCGTAGCCCGGCATGGGCTGCTGCTGCTGCTGGCACAGCAGCGGTGGAGGCAGCAACCCCACCGGAGAACGCCGACCGGTCGCCGTGGTCACGGACGTGTCACTGAGCCCGCCGCCGTTGCCGATGTCGTCCCGACAACCACCCGACTCGGACGTGTCCTCTGCGGACGTGACACACAGCCATCAATCAGTCACATTCATTCACAATGTGGGCCGTCTGCATTACGGCGAAAGCCTTAGATACCTCATCAAACGCGCAAATTGACCGTTGGCGTCGGCGGCGTCAGCACGAGTGATGCAAAAAATCATCACGTGATGACGTCACCATATAAGTCATCATGACGCCACAGATTGCCAAACTTCTCTGACGTCATCATGAGGGCACTATGACGTCACCACTTGACATCGTCGCTTGGTCAAAGGGGGGCCGATCACGGAGGCAGTGCAAAACCAGGTGAGGTACGTGGAGAAAGCTTGGAACGCCTCTAATCCTGGAGGCTGTATAAAGCCACGTTAGGTATACAAAGCTTTCAAAGAGGGGCGGGGGAGGACCAATACATCGACTAAGAAGAACAGGAAGATGGCTTTTGCCTTCGAGTCATCTTATGCGAAAGCATTAGGATCCCTGTGAGTTTTTGACGCTCGCTGTACGCACCTAATGCTGTATCGCATTAAAGAGTGAAATGCCTGAGGACACATGACATTTTTAGCGCACGATGATGTTTTGACAAGTGGTCTGTACGTAGAATGACTGCAAACAGACCTAAAGAACGTCTCTGTAAGTGGCGTAAAAATCTATAAATAAAAACTTGGAGTACGCTTGGGCTTTGCCTTCAAGAGCAGATAACTCGATAGTGCGATTGGGCTCCGTTTGCATCGCCTTCTCTTTCCCTAACCAGGTTTCGCTTCTCGGTGGTCACCTCAGCCGTGCCGTGAGGGAAGGAACGTCTGTACCAGTGTGGCGAAGTTGCCACTCCGGAAGTGGAATGACTCCGGAATCATTACACATTTTCGCGACCCCGGAATGGAATGGGGACGACGCTTGGAGGAATGGAATTAAGCGCATTTTGCACGGAATGCAATGGGAATGGAATTACGTGTTTTTCCGAAAACAGAGCATGGTTTCATCTATGCGCTATTTTTGAAACTTCAAACATTAGTAAGTCAGAGCCTCGAATTTAACAATAAAACAGTATTTTAAAAATGGCTTGGCTTATTACAAGCACGGTACATTTATAAGCAACGCGCCTACTACAATTTTGTCCTTATATAGACTGTGTTGCTCCGAAGTTTGTCTGTATTCTTCGCGTAACCGCGGTTCTATGCCGTTGGTATCCGTCGTGCGGAACTACAGCGGCGGCATACCGCCCCATTACGACTTGTGATTTTTTTTTTTTTTTTGCCTCGGCGGCGTTGCAGTTCTTAATGCATCTTAATGCAGTTCGTAATGCATCCAATAACATTCCAATTTGTTGCTATCGCGTTCATTGCTTCGACCTTTCGGTGAAACTGACTTTTATCATTGCCTTATTCATTGACGTTTCCTAATACGGGAAATACGTTCCACATATGTAACGTAATAAGTTCCAATCACATCGCAAATATTTGTAAGTCATCTCCCAAAACCAAGTTGGGTGTAGAGGTATGTGCCGTGTACATAGTCCTTGGAAGTATTTTCGACTCTGTGTTTTAATTACTTGGGCGTGCCTAATTAGAATCTTAGAAGTGCAGTTCTTAATGCATCTGATGACATCATCTTTATAGGGCGTTCACTCTTAACTCGAGAAAGCTATCAAGGTGCCTTTCCTATACGTCGAGGAATTACACGAATGGAATTGAACTGCCCGGCCATTCCCGGAGTGGGAATGGGCTAAGTTTTTTTCATTCCGAGGAACTGAAAGGAATGGAATTGCGTCAAGTTCTAAGTCCTCGGAATGGAATTGGAATAGAATGGAGGCGCCCATTCCGCAACACTGGTCTGTACGCGCAACGTTGGCTGCTTTAAACGATCCTAGAATGCCTACTGCAAGTAAAGTTGCGAAGTGCCCACTGCGCCGTAATTTATCATTCTGTGAATTAGCGAAGTACCCGTCCTTAAGGCAATACGTGCACGTATACGCAGATACAAGCTTTGTTGATGCTGTTTCTGATAATGATTTCTTGTGCCCGAGAGCAGTGTAGTGGGTTATCCTTCATAAACGAGCCAGTGGTTGCGCAACTCACATTGCGTGACATTGGTACGATTCTATACGCTTCTGCCACGCAATATTGCATGTTATAACGCGACTCCTCGCACTATATAACACCTCTATAGGGTTTTTTTTTCCCCGAAACATTCCAGCACTGGTACGGCTCTTTGCTAGAACACCTGCTTGCCACGCAGAAGGCCTGGGTTCTACTCCGGCCCGGATCTATGATTATCATTATTTGCATCAATCGTGATTGCTGCAAACAGTGATTCGAGAGCTGAGTATACAAACATGATATAGTGAGCAGGCCCGTAGCAAGGGAGGGGGGGGGGGGGCGTTGCCCTAGGGGCCCGCCTCCCCCACCGAGTTTTTGATGAACGGGGGTGTTTTACCGAAAATAAATAATAAAAATAGGTTTTTTTCTGAAATAGCCAAGGTCAGTGCCCCCCCCCCCCACTCCCCTTCCCCTGAAAAAATTCCTGGCTACGGGCCTGATAGTGAGATGATGATATTCCAAAACGTGTAATTGCCAGGAGCACTACAGCCTTACGAGAGCACTTGGAACAGCGGAAGGCGATCACGCACGTGCCAAGCTGGTGAGATACCCAGATGATATGTCGTTAACTGTAGGGATGGACGAATAGTAAATTTGAGGTTCGAAGCGAATCCGAAGCGAACAGTGATTTGGTAGAATAATTTCGAATCGAATAGTTGGAATAGTACTCACCACATATTATTAAGAAAAATTGAGCATTTTCTTTATGACCCTTGCACAATATTTTTAAGAATTGGAACTAGGTATGAGTGAATGTCGCTTTTTTGGTTTGAAATGAAGTGGAAGAAACCTTGAATGGGGGGGTATCGAAATTTGAATAGCAGTAGGGTGCGAGTTATAAGTGGTACAATACGTTACAAGTTAAAAATTACTGTACTTAGCGCATATACGCCCATATAACACGCTGTTAAATTTAAAAAAAAAAAATATGTACACTTAACCTTAAAGTGTGGCTTCGCGGCAGTTCAGACTTCTCCTGGCACGGTGGTTTCACTGTACAGCAATCAATGCTGCATTGAAATTACCTTTACAGGAGGTTATGTCAAACACACATATATTCGTTCATTTCGAATACGAGATTTCGAATAAAATAAATTCTTATCGAAGCGAATTCGAATACTTCAATATTCGTTCGAATATTCGAAACGTCCGAATATTCGCCCGCCCTTAGTTAACTGTTAAAGATGGACAGCGAAACAAAATCTGCAGGTTCGGCATATACACTATACTAGCCAGAATAGCATGTGTATCTGTTGGCAATTGCATTGACGAAAGCGTTCGCAAATGCGACCGCCAAACACATAAGAAACGCATGCTTATAAAGTTACTTTTTGACGCGTGAGAGCCAGGGTGGCAGGCGAAGGCGCATGTCTAGATGGCATCGCCTCAGCAGATACCGCGCGCACAGCCAACGCGGTCATGTAGTACAGTATATGCTTGCAGTAAATCATTTGTTTTTATTTTATATGAACTATCATATTTTCTTGAACATACTGGACACATAGTTGAAACTTTACAGAGATGGTTACAATTTGATGAAACGCGCGGGTGCTCGCGCTCAGAAACTACTATATAGCTTACTTCAGTTTGCCTGATGTGATGATTATTGTGACAGCAGTTAAGATAACGTGAGTTTTCCTGGCCTCTCGAAGCTTGATTGCAGTAAATGTTTAGGACAAGGCTTCGAGGAGTGCATGACGCGCGATGTTGTGAGCCACTTTATCTCGGAGGTCATGCTTCCGTGGCGCCATGGGCGTGCTAGTACACCATAGGCGTGCGCAAGGTTCTCCATTAGGAGGGACGATATGGGGATGTTTCACCGCAGCGTCCCCCCCCCCCCCCGTCACTCTCACCAACCCACTTCCACTACAATAAGGCCCTTACGATCAGAGCGCAGTGCAAGTACAAGGTAAAGGGGGGGGGGGGGAGGCTGCCGCATCTCCCTCCCCCCTGTGAGTACGCCTATGCGTGGGGCCACTCACCTTCCTTGGTGGGAGCGTCGTCCCGGCGTTCGTACTTGGCAGGCCGGTGGTGCTGCAGCTCGCGCGACTGCTGCTGCTGCTGTGAGGCGGCCCTGTCCAGTGCCAGGTAGCGAGCAGCGGCGGCTGCAGCGGCTGCGGCGGCCGCCGCGGCACTGGGCGCGTGCGGGAACACGCCCACTGCGGCGCCCTCGCGAAGCAGCCGCTCGGAGTCGGCCAGCGACTCGGGCCGGATGGTGGCCGTGTTGCGCGGCTGCCGCTCGTTCTGCACCGCTGAAGGAGGAGAGCGAGATGTCAGCATCGTACTTGACAGTGTTGTCGCTGCCTTTTCTTATGAATTCTATATATCTCTGTTGAAGTGAAAATAAATAAGAAGCCTTTGTCCCCGTGTTATGACGCGTATAGGTGACGGCTATGTCTCTTCACTTCATGCATGATCAAATATATTTCAAATATCGGGCAGGGACATCGCAAGGTGATTTTCAAATACAAGGCATAACTTCCAGCTATAGACCTATCAAGGTATACCACTGGTTTGCTATACTGCTGCTTCATGGTTATTTTTATAGTGTGATATTAGGAGTCATTGATTAACGTTACGAAATTAATTTTGCAGCTCTTAAAGCAGACAAGGATAACTGTATATAATAAGCGCAGCTTGTTGCCGCGGTACAGTCCTAGAAAATCCTGACGACCGCGATGTGCCATACACACGCATGGAATGGAATGGAAGAAACTTTATTTCGTATCCGACGTGTTTGTGGGCTGGGCTCCCGCCTAGGTGTCGGCTAGAAGGTCTTGCCTCCTAGCGGCTTCCTCGGCCCGCTGGATTGCCCAGAGTTGTATAAAATACATTTAATTTGTTTCAACTATATGAATGCATGCACAATCGTCCCGAAAGCGTCGTCATGAGGGTCGCCGCACTCGGCTGGACCGTGTGCGAGGGAAAATGTTAGCGGACGAAAATCAGATCAGGGACTCGCTACACACTATTGCGGTATGAGACACCTTCCACACCTCTATTAGGCACTCCCCCATTCAGTTAAAGCCGCCTGCAGCGTGTACGCTCTACGCTTCAGCTGGGGCAGCGCGGGTACCGTATTGGCGTCAATAGGTCCCGAACTAACTCGCCTTAAAAGCCTCGGCTCCCACTATACACATTCTCTCCATGCAAGCACGCCGCCAGACGCCACAGAACGTGCGCTCCCCCCATGTGCTCCCAACGCATCGGGACCGGTGGCGCGAATTCAATCAGGGCACCGAGACCCTCGAATTAACCACCTACCGCTTCCGCCCTGACTCCCGTGTTCTGCACTCCAGCGCCCTTTCGAGAGACGGGGCTCGGAGCCCCATCGACCTCTAACCTCGTTAAACGCGACCGCGCTGCTGAATGTGTCATGAAGCACTCTGCAAACGCTCTTCTGTCAACGCTGCGGCGTGTGCTCCAGAGAGTGAAGTGTGCACCGTTATGTGCTGCAGCACTGCGGCATATAGGTGGCAGCAATCGACGCATATAAAACTCTCAGTCGGTATTTGTTGGCTCGCTGTTTACACAGAGCAGGATGAGTGCATACATAGAAAACCTGTTTCTTTTAACCGCTCCGAATGTGACCGGCGTTTAAATTTAATATTATAGTCCGCCATTCGCAAATTATTAGGGTTGTGCGAATATTCGAAAACTTTAACGTTCTATTTGATTCGGTACTCGAATCGAATAGCGCGTATTCGAACTACCGAATATTTTTCGAATACTTTTCGAATAATCAGCACCGACGGGAAAACCCCAAATGAACAACACGTTGGAAGAGCAAAGGATCATTTTTGTTGTTTTTTAATTAGTGAATTACCAAGATGCATGCATGCATGCATCACTGGATTAAGGAATTTTAGCTTTAAACTTCAGTGTCGCCAAAGCGAATGTTTCCTCAGTCCATTATCATTGTCATCAGATTGATGATGTTCATTCATGAAATATTTAACTTTCAGGTCTTAGTGTTATTTGAAAGCTGGTGACAAAGTACCAGCTCGAATACTGAAGTATGACTGTTATATTCACCCTACAGTTAAAAAGATGCGAGCTTACCTCAGTTTACGTAATAGTGGTGTCTTTATTGGTTAAATGTAACAGTAATGTTACTTTGTTAAAATTGGAGAATATTTGTTTGAAAATCAACTTCGCTGGACTTTATAAAGTTCTTTCATCATCATCACCATCATAAAAAGCTGTAGAATTTTAGGCCCGTCTTGAAAACGATTGCTTTACTATTAGAAAGCTATTCGAATAGTATTCTATACGTATTCGAATTCGATTCGGTATGATCACTATTCGATTTGTATTCGATTCGGTTCTAAATGTCACTATTCGCACACCCCTACAAATTATTATTAAGCAGCAGAGCTTGATCTCTTGATACTCACTGTCAGTGTTTACCCATATACGTGTTCACGTGCCGTCGCAAAGGAGCAGATCGGCGACTCAAATTTCAGCAAATTCACGGCAGCCCCCTCCTCTCCCCGCCATTCTTCTCGGCCCCCTCCTACTGATGACCTATCAGTACAAAAAGGATCAGTATGGAATCGACTTAGAAGAAAAAGAGACGAAGAGGGTGGCTTTCTCCTCCGAGTCGTGTCAGGCGTATGCATAAGGGACCGTGGGAGTCTTTTGCGTCTATAGACTGTGCATTTGCCGTTCTCTCGCACATAATGGTAGAATGTGAGGGTGTGAGTTCAAAGCATTCCCGACGCATGCTCACCGTCCTTGTTCATGCCCATCTGGAGGCACTTCTTGAGGCGGCAAGCCTGGCACTGGTTCCGGTGCGCCTTGTCCACTAGGCACCTACCGGTACCGGCTTGACACCTGCGTTTCACACCACCGGCGTCACACATATATGCACGCATGTGCGTTGCGGGACCGACGACTGCACAAAGCCAAAGCGAGTTCTGGCATCTGCTTTATGCGAAAGTATAATATCTGCATTCCTAAAGCCAGGCCCGTAGCCAGGAATTTTTTTCGGGGGGGGGGGGGGGGGGGGAATTGCTGAAAGCCTTGACTATTTGAGAAAAACGCCTATTTTCATTATTTATTTTCGGTAAAACACCATGTATAATAAAAATTTCGGGGGGGGGGGGAGGCTGCCCCCCCCCCTGGCTACGAGCCTGCCTGGAGCGCATTCTGATTCATTTTATAGAGAGCTCTTATCCTTCCCCTTATATAAGACATGTTTACTCTCAGTCTCTACTCGCGTTCGTGTAACACCATGCTAACTCTCCCGATTCGCCCGGAAGACTCCCGACGTCCGACCAGTCCTCCCGATTGTACGGGCGTGGCCATAAATCTCCCATAAACAGCCACCCGAAATGAAAATAACAAATGACAACGGTTCTAAAAAATTTCTGGCCTTGAAGAACCACGACAGCTTGCCGCGGGACCCTCCCCTATATACAAACTGATGTAAGGGTACGGGACGCCGCCGGTTTGTGTGTGGTCTTGGTTATTTAAGGTTTGACATGTTATCTTTATCTCGACGAGGAACTCACGATAGCATCATGCTGCAGCGCACGCAAAGTTGTGTTCGACGTCATACTATGTTATACGGTGAAGCGTGCTAAGCGTGGGAAAAAGCTACTGTATGCCATAGCAGATTTTGTTCTGCGCGTGTGTAATTACACACGCGTGCTATAATTACGAGCACCGGTATGATCACCAGCCTGTAAATGCTTTACTGCAATAATTCAGAGCTATGTATGACGTTACTGCAGCCCTGAGAAGCAAGAACTAAGAACGTGTGCTTTTTTTTTCCTGTTTTAGAAAGCGAATTTTAGATTATCTCATGGAATGCCTCCAAGAATTACCAGTGCTCATCTACTTTTAACTTCACGATTTTCTTAGAAACCCACTTAGTTACTCATCGTTCCCATATACTGAGTTTCGCCCTAAAGGCGAAGAAATAAAAAAAACAGTAGCTATAGGCACAGCGTTGCTCTTTATCTCCTGGTGAAATACTTTATTGGTAACTTATCGTGGAGGTGCGCTTTGAGAGGGGCCTTGTCCGGCACTCTGTTGGCGAAAGCGACTGAGCTGCAGCTGCAGGCTCTCGGCATCAGAGCCGGACAAGGCTGCTTCCTCCTCACTTGTTGGCTGCCTTATCGGGGCTATTTTCGCCGGGTTTCAGACACATATATAGTCTTAATGGTAAAGGTCCGTCCTCACCTAAAAAATTAGGAGTCTGGGTTATTCTTGAGTATATAATGATGCACGAATTAATTGAACTGTACAAAATTTGGAGTTTTCGAAGCCACACCTTTTGTGTTTTCGTCAGGTAGCTGTACAAAGGTGTTCTAACAGTGTACGTGAGGACAACATGTTGGCGCGACGCATTCACGAGCTGCGATACCGCGGCAGTGAGCTACAGAGCACAGCCTCCTGCGGTGTCTGTATGATTGGTGTCGAAATAGGAAGGAATATCTGCCACGCTGTGTTTGTGTCTTCTCTCTCGGTCCCTGTCGCATTGCGCCGCTCCGTGTAATGAATCTACCACGACCCGTAAAGTTGTCAATACCAATTAGCGTTTGTACTTATATATATACGAAGATGATGAGTATATAAATTCGCCAGCTTGCCTGTAGATGAGCTTCCTGCGGACGCTTCGCTTGAAGAAGCCGCTGCAGCCGTTGCAGGCGAGTATGCCGTAGTGCTTTCCGCTCGACGTGTCGCCGCACACGACGCACGTGAGTCCCGGAGAGGAACCGCGTCGTGAGCCGCCCGACCGTGACTCGTCCGATGAAGACGCCTGGCCGCGGAGAGACGGAGGGGGATCTCCTCCGTCAACCTGCGCCGGATGTTGCAAGGTTGGCATGGTTTCGATCTCTCCCTTCGGAGGTAAACAATACGAGCCAGCGGAGTAACAGATTCTCCGGCTGGTCGCCTCAGACTCAGTCAAGAGGACCTGGTGTTCGTATAAGTACTGAGTAATCGGTATTTCTAACCCTAAATCTAACGTCCCCCGTTACACCGGTGAGCGTGAAGTTTTTGTAGGAAATTAGCGCAAATTCGGAGGCAGAGGGCAAACGTGCAAGTCGAACACGTGACTGTTTCTTGAACAAGACAACGACAAAGGCGAAACCATGTGACTATCTATCTATCTAAATAACTTTATTTGGTCCTGAGGAAGCGATGGCCCCGAGGCCTCGTCTGCGGGCCGCGCCCACAACGGGACCGGGTGACTACAGCAAAAATCCAGTCTCATGCGCAAAGGTTGCGTTGAAGCTGTATTGAACTCTCCCAGACAAAACACCAATGACACGAGTGTTCGTTGAGACGCCAGCCTGGGTGCCGTGGACCGTCGCTATAGCTGCGGAGCTGCAGCATCAGGACTGCAGCGCGCCTCCCACTGTTCTTCGTTATGAGTGTTTTTACGCGCGGGCACGCCGTATAGATCCGTACGTGTTGTAGGTTTGCTTTCTCTGTGTAAGATTTACGAGAGGAGAGATTAGACGTGTATATTGGATTGGCGTACACGTTACAGCTTGGAGGAACCGCCAAGGCACGTATACGTACCTCTTGCCTTTTCGTGAGGGATGGGTGGGCTGGCGGGTATATATTTACAATCCGGAGAGCCTTAAAGAGTGTAGTGATCTCGTGGTACGTAACCATGCGATCTCTAATAGAGACGGGTGAAGGCGCATACCGGGTCGTGGCGTGATCTGCCTCATTTCTCGGCAGGGAGACATCGGCTCGGCAGTGGACTCTGCTGGGTAGTTCTGACCTCCTCGCGGTGACTTCTACCCAGATCTCCGCTTCCCTGTTCTGTCTCTATACATGTATACGGCCAGAAAACTTCGGTTTAACGTCTCACCCACCCAATCCCCTTTTAGATAAATTTTGATAAAGGTTTTACCACCACCAGGGTATATCCACTTCTAACATGCGCAAGAGTTTATTGACGAATATTTGATAACAACGCTTTCAACTTCTCTATACAAAAATGGCACGGAACGGTGGAATACAAGGGCATATATTTGATAGAGACTTCGTTACCGCGCATAGAACGCGGCATATATCGTGCCGTGCGTGCACTCACCGTGATTCCAAGCTGTCGTGCCGCGGCGGCTGCTCCCTGCAGGTATCCGTGCACGGATACGGTAGCTGGGGAGGCGCACAGCGAGAGGCGGGCGCCGCACGGCGACGGGTCGCCCGATGGACACGGACGGGTAACCGGTGATGGGCTAGACTCTGCACGGTTTAATAAAGGAGACAACGAGTGCGAATGAATTAGGCCTTGTATGTTTCTTTTTTCTTATGCAAAGTTACACACGGCTCAGGGGAAGGTGGAAAATGCAGCATGTAGAGGCTTCTGACGGAATGGACGAATGAACTTGACAGAGAAACAACAGAAAAGAAAGAAAGGAAGTATATACTAAATAAGTGGTAAGAAAGAGAGAGAGAACGAAAGCATGTAACCTGTTCAGAACTATACTTGTACAAGGTAAACCTGCCCCCCCCCCCCCCCCCCCCATAATTGGTCGAGTCCGAAAGAAAATAAGCTTTGCAATGGTTGCAGAAATGAAAATGAAGGAATGACGCGACTCTCAGAACTTCCTGACTTTGGTCCCCGGCTTTCCAGAGGTAAAGGTTCGAAGTAAACAGCTTTTAAAGTACAACATCAAGGGTCCTCGGCTGCCATTGTCGTCAAAATACCTGCATGGCCGTAACCCTACACTTCACACAATGAATATAATAATATATGGGGTTTAACGTCCCAAAACCACGATAGGATTATGAGAGACGCCGTATAGTGGAGGGCTCCGGAAATTTCGACCACCTGGGGTTCTTTAACGTGCACCTAAACCTAAGTACACGGGCATCAAACATTTTCGCCTCCATCGAAAATGCAGCCGCCGCGGCCAGGATGCGATCCCGCGACCTGCGGGTCAGCAGTCGAGCGCCATAACCACTACAGACCACCGTGGCGGGGCACTTCACACAATGAAGGGAGGGACAGGTCCGACATATTAAAGGTATGAGGCAAACTTGGCGCCATCCTCAGAGGATTATAGAGGGGTGAAGAAGGGGTGTCCCCCCCCCCTTCCCCCCACTGGGCTCACGCCTATATGATTACCAGTGCATTCACTTGGTGGCAAATGAACATTTCTCGCCTTCGCCTTGATGGGCACGTGAGAACCATGTGATCATTTTTGTGCTTTACTCCGAACGCATCATGAAAAGGCATGCTTTCTTTCTCTATTTCGAACACGTAATCACGCTTTTGCCTCAAGCAGGGCACCGTGCTATGGCAGAGCTTCGCTGAAAGCTGCTCTTCGCTGCTCGCAATGGGGGGTTTTCGTCGCATATAAGTTTCTTTTCTCGACTGTGAATGGTTCGCTTTGAAAGGATTGTATAATAAGACGGGCGCATCATGCATTCTCCGTAGCTGGCGCCGCATCGCATGCAACGTGATGCGCGGCGATTTCTTAAGCCTATATGCGGGGACACGATGCACCGATGCGGATGTATACGGGCAGAAAAGGCCTCGCTCCAAGGTTATATACCGCATGCTGGACGGCGTCGCCTTTATTCCCTGATTTCTCGCGGGACAATGCTGCAGCGTGGCTGCGGGTCGATATTATATAGTGACTCGGTCTGCGCTACTCAACAAAGGACGCTCGATCGAGGCAAGCTGTCTCCTTGCGTAACGCATATATGAGGTCTGCAGAAATTAAAGAAGGAACAGCACGCGCGCGGTGCTCCTCCTTTCAGGAACGGCATTATCGGCTCTGTGTTGGGCAAAAACATTGTTTGGCAGAATGGGCTGTGCTCGTTATTTATCTTGCGGCGATGTAATCAAATTTATCGTTTTTCAAATACGGTGAGCATTTTTAGGATATTCTAATTCAACTTTGTTTACGGCTACATGTATACTGTCGCATGACTGTTCAAAAAGAAAGAAAGAAAAAAGCAGATGATTGGCTTTGAACCCCACAGCACAGAAGGCTGATGCTATCACTATTGGAACATGAACGCTTTTTTTTCTTTTGCTGCGCACATTTCAGGCAGAGATGCATTTTGCGTGAAACAAACAGGTATAGCAGGTAATAAGATTGTTCACTCGCATAATTACGCCACCACATCGAACCACAGTAATGTTCGTATTCGCTGAGCTGCACAAGCACCGGCCAATAAATAAACTCGGCACCACCACCATGCACCACCATGTACCACCATGCACCACCACCACCACCACCGGTAAAACTTGATAGGAAATGTCCGCATACAGCTAAAAACGCTAGCTGGAAGCATTAATAAAAAGTCACGTATCAAAGCCATGCGGCTGAAAAAACAACATATTGTTGCACTTCTGCTCCATTCGCTCGGGGCTGAATGCGCTCTTGCAGATTATGCTATAAGTATAAAATCTTAAAAAAAGAAAAGAGTTCTTTCACTGCTTTTTGTGAATCCTGACTTGCCTCGTTAGAGACTAAATTAGAGACACGTGAACTCTCTTTGGAGATCATTATGCTCTCGTCGGAAAGTCGTGAGACCCAAAAGATAGTTCATGTGTATCTTTAAAGAGTGTAGTAGAAGTATACGCAACAAGTCAGAACTCACCGAATAGAGTAACACATGTTCATTTGTTTCTTATAGAGTGCAGAGAGACAGCAAAGCTCTGCTGCAGAGTTGCCGGCACGACAGACGGTTATATATATGGCCGACCCGAAGACAACAAGAGCAGCCATAAAGGAAAAGAGCTCTGTCAGAGAGCGAGCAAATCCACTCTAGCCCACAGTCAGTACGAGGAAACAAACGTCCGAGCCTTATCCACACAGCGCTGCAGCAAGCAACGGTCAGCTCCTTGAGAAGGAGCGAGTGTGAGCGCCGGCTGAAAAATGGGCGCTTTCCGGTCGTCGGCGTTTGCGGGAGCATCATGGCGGGAAGGAATGGCTGCTGCTTGCTTCTCGCCGGGGAAGATCGAGCCACGTACCCGGGTTGGGCGCCGAGAGAAAGAAGCCGGGGGCGAGGGACTCAGTATATCGATCCGGCGCTCGCTCCCTGACTCGATCGAGCCACGAGTCGCGCCTGCAGGTTCCTTCTCTTGGGTGCATTGCGCGGTGCACGCACCACACGCGCGATGGGAAAGCTATGGCATTAGTCAGTTTTAGAATAGCGCACACAATGAAGGTTAGCGCTCGTTGGGTACGATACGCTGTTTCTGTAACTTAACGTGGGTGTACCCAAGAGGACAGCGCACGACGCGTGCGCAGTGGCGACGAACGCTAACGCAAAGCTTCGCGTGCCCCATTCTAAAACTATGCTATGCTATGGTTGCATAGAACAGGGTACACTGTAAAAAAAAATTACTCCCAGGTGGGAGTAAAATGCTTGTCCTCTAGCGACCCCCCCATTCGGAGTTTTTTATACTCCGGACTTCCGGAGTAAAGCATTTACTCCGGCTGGCCGGAGTTATTGCGTGGCGCCTCCGGAGTGTTTCTGCCGCTCCTTCACTCCGGCTGGCCGGAGTTATTGCGTGGCATCTTCGGAGTATATTTCACTGTTCTTTTACTCCGGCTGGCCGGAGTTTTTGCGCGGCACCTCCGGAATATTTTTTGCCGTTCTTTCACTCCGGCTGGCCGGAGTGACTGCGTGGCACCTTCGGAGTATTTTTCGCCGTTGTTTCACTCCGGCTATCCGGAGTTTTTTCGTGTCACCTCCGGAGTTATTTTACGAATCTCCTTACTCCGTCCGGACGGAATTTCAGTGAGATGCATCGGGAGTATTCTTCTCTTTGCTTCGCTGCTACAGTTTCTTCACTCTATGCTGATCGTGTGACGCGTTGGTTACATAAGGGAATTCTCATCAAAACACTGCAGAGTCACTGTGTACTTTTATCCACAGACCTGTAGCAGATGAAAGTCAAGAGAACACGTGAGTTCTTATTATTTCATTTATTCACAATAAGCTGCAGTTTTCTGTTCATGAGCCAGCATTTGGGAAAGCAATACAAGAAACAAATATGCAAAAGGCCACCAAAAAACAAAGCAGAAGTCAGATCACGTGAAACCAACAGCGCTCAAGTTTTAAGCGCAGCGTGTCGAAATGAAGCCCAGAATGCTACAAAAGAATGCACAACAAACGAAGGAAGCGTAGTCGCCGGAAACCATCCACGACGGACCATCCATCAGATTCATTGACGACGCAAGGATTCAGCTGATTTCTTCCTGCATAATTTAGCAAAAAAGTAGTACATGAGAACTAAGTCATGCCACAAACACGAAACTGAGGACACTGAAGCCACAGATACTCATTAAATTACATACAGGGGGGCAGTCCATGAGAACACCCAGGTTCTTACAGCATAGTCAATACTAAAATTAACGACAAAGTTTGACAGAGCAGCACTAATTAAACGGACCACACAAAGTACACAATATCACAAAGAAGTCAACATAAAGAAGCACATCCCACGTACTCTGGTGTCAGCCAGCCGCTCTATGATAAAAACACACCTCCGCGCCGCGAACAAAGTGCAAAACGCGCGAAACTTTTCCATACAATTATAAATCGATACCTCTACTTCTGCTCAGTCTTTCAAAACTTTATTTTTCACTAAAATGAGCGAATTTCAGTACTGTCGACGAAAGTATCACGAATGCCTCTCCCGATTAACTTGCTAATTTTATAAAATATCATTACTATTACAGTTGCATTTCAATCTGTTCTTATCGTCCTACTTCCCGCATATTAGGCGCTTCCAGTTTTTATTATACGACCGCTCCATAAGAAAAGCGTTCCTCTATTCTGCTTTCCAAAACAGGCTTCGAGGCAAGTTGGCGTTGTACCTTTCTTTCTTACTTTGCTGCGCCCGCTCTGTCATGAAACTTTTCGTAACGGACATTTTTTAAAATAGTTATTGCCTGGTAAGACGACGATGTGTACACAACTACTGCACTTAGAAAAACACGTCGATCCACCTCGTAACGCTTGGCCCAACACACACACAAAAAAATGCAGCCTCGCTCACTGCTTCGCATGAAACCGATTCCCACAAGGCGTGGGATCTGCCGAATATTTAATACCTTGTTATTCTGTCTACATGTTAGCATTGTCTCCCAACATTTGAAAAGGATACCCTACGTCTCTTATTCGATCTTCGGCTTTCTTTACGCAATGCTTCGCCGATCGCACATGTTGTTCCTCCGGTGTACATCGTGCAAACTCCTGTTCCCGTTTTGCTTTCATTTTCTTTTCGATGCGTCGCGGATTCTAATATTTCAACAGCTATCTTCAGTCTATGTATTTCATGTAGCTTGATGCAACGAGGGCCGTCGTTGGCGGCCGGTGCGCGAACAAGGCCGTCGGCGACGGCGATTGCAGACGGGAGCCGATGGAACTGGATCTACTCCCCAGCTTTATCCCTATTTGCATAGCTGTTTGTGCCGCCTGCAGTTCAGCCTGTCTGCTCGGGCTTGGTTCCCGGGGCCTTTCGGCAGCGCAGGACCAAAGCGACGAGAGCACAATGAAGCGCAGCCAACATCCAGCACCGCGTCCCCGCAGCTAGCGCCTGTTCCTTTCTGGCACTCACATGCCATTAGTCCGCGCCTCCACCCCCAACCCGTTTCTGCGCCAAGCGAGCCCTGCCTTCCTTTCGCATTCTCCGTCACCCACAGACTGGTCTCGACACCCCTCTCTCCCTTTCTTTTATGGACGGACCACATTCTCCGAAGTGTCAATTACATTCCTACATTGATATTTCGGATGCCACTTATCATATGAAATAATTTTTTTCGCCAAAATGAGCACGTATATGCGTTCTAAAAATCTGTACCAAACACATTTCTCTAGCTCAATTCGCTAAATATATAAAAAATTAATACTGGTTTCAGTTTTTCATGTCCTATTAGTTCCGTTTATAAGAAAGATCAAGAATATTAACACTTAATGATAGACCCCGACCTGGCGTATATTAATATCGAAAGCGGACAAAAATTACCTTTTATTTATACTAACCAGGCCAACAATATCTCTTTACCAATTAGGTTTACTTATAACACTTAACAACTCTTTATTGAATTAACCCACAACTATATGATGTTTTCCATCAATGCATATCGCTGGTCACTCCACGCTCCAAATATTACAGTGCTGTGTCTAAAGTTACCGCAGATATCCATATTTCTTAAAAAAAAACATCTGGTCCAAACAACGCGTTTTCGAAATTTCTGCTGGATTTTTTATTGCCAGCCTGTAACGCCAACCTAGTCTTGGTAACCTCCTTTGTTATCAACATAACAGTACCCAATTTTAGCACTTTTCGACAAAAATGACAGAGATAATTTAACAAGAGCTCACTCACCAGGTTTGCGCCGCACCCGCGACCGTCCGCTTGTTCGCCACTCGCGAGATCACCATGTGTCGTTTGCTGCACGGTACCATCACGCCATTAGGGTCCCGCAACTTGCGGCTATCGATGAGATGACTTCGTTGACGCCTGTAGTCGCTTGTAATGTCCGCAAGGTGCACGGAACGATTTCCTTTTTCCGAACGCGGCCGAAGGCTTCGGACAATCCTCGCTGCACTACGACGGGGACACACGCGCTTCAGGCAGGGTCACTGAGGAGACAGGGGATTGGAATGCAAGGCAAGCGAACTCGTCGGATGGGTTGGACGGCCGGCGCCTTGTCGTCAAATTCTTGCTCGCAGGCCTGAAAACCTGTCTAGGAGTGTTGGTGGAAACCGGTCGGCCGGCGAGGCTGCCTACGTCACTCCTCCAGCAGCCAATGAACGTCGCTGAGCGATGCCGCCGACGTATTTGCGGCACGTGCACCGGAGTATATTCAGGGAATGGGCGCCCTTTTCCTCCCATCCATCGGCCGCGGGAGGAGAACGGCGGTGAATGAACGTATATACTCCGGCAAATTCCGATGTGTTCGAGTTGGGGAGAGGTCACCGGAGTTAGGCGGGAGCATCATCCCCCAAGACCTCCCAGCTGGGTACATTTTCGTTTACAGTGTACGATGAGTTCCGGACAGTGAAATGTAACTGCCGAGCGCTGTTGAACAACTGCTGTTTGATGATCCTCATTGCAACCAACGTTAGAAGAAAATTACATTTTGGTATCGAAAGTCACAATGCATTGCTAGTCTCAGTTCATGTGTTGTAGGCAACTATACACGCCACTGTAGAGTTAGTAAGCGGCCTCCTTTGAAGCTTTTCTTTTTTTTTTTCCCTTGAGCTCAGCAAACTGCTTGTGTCAAACTGGGCCGGCCCTGGTGGATTAGTACATACCTTCTTGTGATTATGGAAACAATAAGTAGCCTGTCGCTGCTCTGTTTAATGAAAAGCATTCGTTCAACATTTCATTCGTCTAGAGGGCGACAGTTACACAGTAGTTGCTTTTTCACGGGATGCGTGAAAAACAAAAGAGAGAGAGAGAGAGAAAGCAAAACGGCGTTCGAAAGAACGATGCCTTCGTTACCGCAACCACCAATCCCCAAGACTTGCGCTAGATTTTGTTTAAGTACACCACTTCGCGTATTTTACGACAGCAAATGATGGTCACCAAAGACCTGTTCACAAGCGCGGCTCCCCGTTTATTTTTTTACCGAGGAAGCTCCAATTATACTCCAAACTCGGAGCAAATAAAATAGGCAACTAACAACATCCGGCTCACAGCGGCACCTGTCCCATGACTTCGCTTAAACCACCTCCCACCCAATGCAGCTCAACCTAGCACGGCTAACACTGCACGCAAGTAAAGAAGCTAGCTGGCGTTACAGCACTCGCTTTGGAAACGGCAGCGCCGTGGCCTGTCGAGACGTCTTCTCCGCACAACAACGAGCTTGACTTCCACTGCAGTCGGAGAGAAAAAGCCTGATGGCGGCACCCACCACCACTCACCATCGCCGCCAGAACTACCACCACCCATGACCCATAAAGCCGCGAAGGAGGGAGAGGGCAGACGAAGGGCGTGGCTAAGTTAACCTCCTCTCTCCCACCGCCCGTCGGGGGTCCCCAGTGTCGGCGCCAAAGAGCTGCTCCGGTCTTTCCGGCCCGCCGCCAATCACAGTTCGCGCCGGGCACCGTCGCGCTCCGCCCCATTTGTCTTGCTCCTGGGTCGGGGAATGACGCGACGTGAGGGAGAGGAGGAGAGGGTGCTCTGCTTCCCACACCACACCGCTCACACGACAACCACCATCATCCAGGAGATGCAGACGCTGCACCTTCCCCGCTGCATTCAAGAAGGCGCAAGGAGGGTGGTAGTTGCGATGCCGCCTGCACGCACGGAAGTGCAATCTCTCCCGTCGTCGTGCCCCGACACCATCGTTTCTTTGTTTTGTGTTTTTTTTTTCTCTGACCGACTCGCGGCGCGCTGTTTTTTGGCTCCTCGGCTGCTCGATTTTCCCGCGGGAGGCAAAAGGGAAGCCGTGAGGGAAGTTGGGGAGTCGAGATTGGAAGCCTGGAGGAGAAGGGAGGTGAGGGCCGACACAACCCTTGGCCTTTCAAAACACCATCTCGACGTGCTGTCTATCAATCCCCCATAGCGCGCGAGGACTGCAGGCGCAAGCACGAGAGAACGCCGTTCGAATTTGATGCATTGCCCGAGGGCTGCACGTCGCATTCGCATGCAGCTGCGGTGGACGACGAAGCGTAGGCCGCTGGCGCTAACCTTTAGATACCGAGCAGAGCGGGGACTCTTCTGGTGCTGCCACCTTGGGATGATGACGAAACGTGGGACTAAAAAGGGGGGCGAAGCCCTCCCCTCTCTTGCTCTTGTGAGCTAGCTCGCACTTGATCATTCCTTTGGAGGTGCGTGAGAGGAACGTCGCTATAGTTGGGAGCCCGAGAATTTCTGGATATGGAATGTAAAAAGAAGGAAATACGATGACAGTGCGCAATGCAGTTTTGTACGACCTTATCATTCGTTTGGAATCTCGTTACCTTTCGTAGAAGAGTGGAAGACGCAATGCGACAGGATGCTTTTGTACAAGCTATATGGTACTTCGTTAGAAGAAATGCTAACTCATCTCGATCACTGACATGTTATTAACGAAGCAGACTGGCCAACGATAAAATGCCCTTACAAAAAAAAAAAAAAAGATACTTCTTTTATTCCAACCGCTGTTTACTTATATGGTTTTATCTACGCTCGCTCCCCCCTCTCTCTCTCTGTCTCTCCCATCTTTACACTCCCCTTCCCTTTCCCCCGGCGTAGTGTAGCCAACCGGACTGCTGTCTGGTTAACCTCCCTGCCTTCTCCCTTTTTGTGTTCCTTCCTTCCTTCATGATACCGTGAAACATTTCTTAATAGCGCTTGGTGCACTCGTCTATATAAAAGAATAACTAAACAAATAAAAAAACGACTTACGTAACAGCTTCAGTCGTACACCTATGAAGTTATTGTGGGTATAGTGACCAGCGTGATAACAAAATGAACGCCGTGCAGCGAACAACCATAGACGGCACGTGCGCATGATTTATACACGATACGTTACACATGCGCGCGCTGTATACCCGGCATATATGTGCACAACACCTGCCCTCTCAAGTGTTTATAATATGGCCTTTAGCGTGTGTATCAAGGTGACGGTGTAATCAGAGTCCAGCCTTAATTACGAGTGCACGATATGTGTCTGCCAGAAGTTCAGTGTCCGAGGGATGTCCGAGGGCATAGGCAATTCTGGCAGCACAGCAATCGAAGACGTGGATGAACGTTCGCCCACGTCCATGCATGTCACCCACCTATACAGGCTATAGGAGGACCGATATACTGGTCCTCATAACTCTGTTGCGCTACACTCGTTAATTTAACCATATTACGGGCCGGCAGTTGTGTAACATGAAGGTATTGAATTCCGTCGTTGCTCATTTTTTGCTTCTTTTTTTTTCTTGTTCGCCGTTTCTGTCTTTATATTGCTTAACTGGGAAGTGTCAGTATTCGAATAGTTTTGTATATAATAATATTCGATACGTCACGCCATTCCATTCTCTGGCTTGTTTCAACAACGCACAGGAACACGTGTATGTACGACATACTAAAGACGCAACTGTATCGACATACTTTCACCAGCATCTTGCGATACAATTGCCGTGCACGCGTTGACGGCACGAACAAACTGCCGTGTGATCGAGAGACGGCTGCATCATTCTCAACGCCTTGGCTGCCGAGGGTGCAATTAGACGGGGGACCTCATACGCGGCCGTGCTTCGAATGGGTTCGTTTCTTGGCCTTTGTTTTGCAGCCGTCCCTTCTTTCAATCTGACCCGGGCGACCGCTTGTTCTTGAAACGACACGTGCATTCAGCCTACATCGCGTAGCGGCAGCGCGCGTGCGTGCATATGTGCAGATGCAGGTATAGAACAGCAGAGTCGCCGTGTGCGTATGTCGAGAACAAAAGTCTGTCGCGTCAGCTGTCATGAGTGGCGAAAGTGAAATACTGCCACCAGTCGAAATCAGCGCTGCATTTACTGGCGATTGTCGCCACGAAAACGCGACGCCGTGATGTCGCCTCGTTCCGCGCCATATGTGTGTATACGTATACCTCGATATGTCTCACGAGGGCCCACAGCAAACGTGAAACGAAATCCCGTACAAATACGACGGGTACGACCTGGAAGTTTATAATACACGTACGCAACCTGCGTGCATATAGACCTACACGTGGTGCGCGTACACATTATGTACACATTTCTTAAAATTCCGCATGTGAATGCTCCAAAGAAAAAAAGGCTGCCAGCCAATGTCTTTTCCTCTACCCACAAAATTTATCTTGCGCATGAGGTCGTTTACACGCGACTGAATAGCACATCGGACGTATGCGCCGGTGTACCTCGTTCAATATTACCATCTAAAATGCTCTTTTTTTTTTTTTTCTCAAAAGCGCTGTCTTTCAAGAAACAGCATGGTATGTCCGCTACTCGCGAAGGTCGGACAACTTCTAACTGAATTGTAAGGTTATATGCATACATATTTGTGAAAGATCACCACCACTATATCAATTTAGATATATGACAATGCCGCTGATGAATTGAGCATTCCATATATGAAACGGGGCGTTGGCACATGTCACCAAGCTCGTTATTTAATGCTTGCCATTTAAATCTGTCAGATATATCTTCTCTGAACTTAGCTTATTCCTTATTCAGAGAAGAAGATTTTGATTCATGGCTGGGGCGCACGAGCGCCCCACAGCGGCGTGCATGTGACCCGTTCCGCACCTCAGCATCTAAACTGAGGCTATATAATATATAAAAAAATGGTCATCAGTTCATCATTACCATTGTGATCACCACCACCACCACCTGCTGCCATATTTGCGTCGTATGTATGTATGTATGTATGTATGTATGTATGTATGTATGTATGTATGTATGTATGTATGTATGTATGTATGTATGTATGTATGTATGTATGTATGTATGTATGTATGTATGTATGTATGTATGTATGTATGTATGTATGTATGTATGTATGTGTTCAGACATGCAGCTTTGCTGTACAGCCTCTCCTCAGCCATGTTATTCAGCCTTTAAAGCATGAGAGATTACGCTAAATCCCTCGCAAATCTGGAAAGTTGACACGGACTGCGCGCATCACAGCTGCGCGGTGTCATGTGAAGTACGAGATCGGCTTATCCGACACCGTGAGTGGAAGGCGATAATTGAATGGCGAGATGGTCCTCTTCATCCCATTACAAAGACGGCATCGACTCGAGGCACATATATATATATCCCATACTGCGCAGCACAAGTCCTTTAGCTTTTCCCGTCATCTCTCCCTAGCTTTACAGCCCAAAGTTGCATTCTCTTTATCTCCTTCTTGTAATTCATTCCTAACTCGAGCGTGCGGCGCATGAGACGAACGTCGGACCCAAAGCACACGCGCTTTCCTTTATACACCGAAGAAGCGCGTCGGGCTGTCGTTCAGGAATCAGACGTAGCCTATATATTTCCTTGCCGCGAGGTGCATGTACTTGACTGACTTGTATAACTGGCTTGCCGCGGTCGCAAAGAGTCGATGTGAGGAGCAATAGCGGCCGCCAAAGGAAACGCCGACACAAAGATGTCGTTGCGTCGAGGCGGTCTCTTCCTCTTTGAGTTTCGCCTACGCCTCGTGGACCCCCCGGCCCGTGACTCTGCGCCGTATCGTATGCGTGACAAGCGGTCGGGGCATTGATATACAAGGAGGATAAGTGACGAGCAGCATTATCCTCTCTCGGAGGCCAAGTGCGTGCGTGCCCCTCCAAACGTGCCTGCCTGTACGTATATGCCATCTGTCCGTGTTCTGCGACGCGTGCCGTTCTCGACGGACGCACAATGTGGGGAGATGGACTTATGGCACCGAAGGCGGCGCTCTCTCTCTTGGCTGCTTCAAATGCCTTTTAGCTGCGCGCTTTCGTGTGAACCGACTGGACGTGCGTGCAAGCTAGCACTCGGGGACACGTGCGCACACTAAGTAAAATCCAATAAAGGAGTTAAACGTACGAAGTTAACCCAGGCGAAGTCTATACTAATCCATGATATTAGATATATTTGAATGTTCTGTCCACCGCGATGGTAAAGTCGGTTAAGGTGCTCGGCTGCTGACCCGAAGGTCCCGGGTCCGATCTCGGCCGCGGCGGTCGCATTTCGATGAAGGCGAAATGGAGGCCCGTGTACTGTGCGATGCCAATGGACATTAAAGAATACCAGATGGTCGAAATTGCCGGAGCACTCCACCACGGCGTGCCTCATAATCATATCGTGGGTTTTGCTACGTAAGATCCCCGATATGAATAAATAAATATTATTTATACTTCAACGACTGCATATCGTAGTTCCGTTTATGTAGTAATCACATACGATAGTAAAACGTAACTGCGCGATCTGACGGCACACACGGATCAAAAAAGGGAAACGGAACGAGCGCTGACGCTAAGCTAAATATATACGCAGAAAACAGGTTCATATACATACACACAAACTGATGAAGAAGTACAGGCAAGAACACGTGCTTCCCTCAACTCACCTAACTGTAGCGAGCTGTGTCAGGCAACGCAAGTTTCTCGAACGATGATGTTATCTAAGACTGCTGATGCACTTGCCAGTGCTCGTCCCGCTTTTTTCTTGTTCGCTGCGCGTCATCTTCGCTCTGTTTCATTAAGCGGTTGCTCCACCGGGGACGTACCCACGTGCATGTCCTGCATGCACGTTAATGAAGGCCACGTGGCCAAATTATCGCGAAACTGTTCACAATGGCGTCTCTGATCCATTCAATCTAACAACCGATTATAGCATGGAAGCTTCGGCGGCATATGCGTTGCCGGCCCTGCAAAAGTATATGAAGACTGCGCTTGTTCTGTTCTTTGTGTTATATTGTTGATTAGCTGATGGCTGCCATCAATATGTGATGTATGGCGGCGAGCAGAGGGGTTAATTCCGGAAGGGCAGGGGGGGGGGGGGAGGGACAAACGCCCCCTTCGAACCTGACCACAGGAACGACGCTTCACGCCCCCCCCCCCCCAAGATTGCGTAAACAGATTTCCAAGTTTTGATGTTACAGCAATGATTTATTCGATGTACGCCACTCAATGCGGTGGGAAACGTAAACGCTTCTGGCGGCAAGCAGACAATGCGCGCATGGCAGGTGCACCCATGCCTACGTTTCTTTTCTCAGCAGTCCTTTTTTCCCGCTCAGATACACGCGAAGTTATAGCAGCTCAGTGCATGCGCGGAGCTATGCCTTCGTTTGTCGCCGCTTCGGCATCACGCGAGAGACCGCTTCTTCGGCAGCTTGCATTGTGACGCCGCAACGACGTGTAGCATGTCGCGGAAGAAAGGAGCGATCAATCTTTCGCGTTTCAAAAGCGCCCGTTTCGGCTGCATTATTCTCCGCATCTCCGCAGCGCGCACTTGCCCGCGGTTTCGGTGGTCTGAAACACGCTGCCTCGCAGGCATCGGATCGACGCAGCACGCGACAGAACACGCGAACAGCATGCATCTGTGACAGTATTACAACATCTTTTCTTGTCGTCATTCCCCCCTCCTCTACCTTTTCTTTCTCGACACTCTTACGGTTACGTATCGTATATTTTCCTCTTTTTCCGAAGGCATCAGTCCTTGGTTGTCCGAAATCGAGAAACACGCCAGCGGTGGAACGTTTTTCAACTTCGTCAATAAAACGCATACCCTTCAAGTTCGTTCCTAATTTATGTATACCTGTGGAGCGCGAGACGCCGAGACTTTTTTTGTTGGGCAAGAGCGCCAGATACTGCTGCTGTATACGGCCCACCCCCTTATAATTGCGTGCTCTCTCTCTCGCTCGCTTCTTTATTGTTATTATTTTCTACTCACGGGCTCGCAGAATCGAAACGTTTTCGTGTAAAAACATTTATGTATACGACTCTTGTTCTGGGAATCCACACTTGAACTGGCTTGGCGTTTGCCTGAATGGAGAGGGTTCAAACGTTTGTTCCTCTTCACGGTTCGGTGATTTCGGGCTCGCTCCCGAAGGTTCGCGAGACGTAGCGACCTTTGTCGCAGACCGCTGTTAAAATGAAATCGCGCGGAAGTAAATTATACCTTAGAAGTATACGCTGCCACGTGACGCGCGCAGCAGCAACGACGGCGCCAAAGGACGCGTAGAAACGAAAGAGATGCAGCCGAAAAAGAAAAAAAAGAACGGTGCCAATTGTCGATCACCAACACTGGCCTCCGCGCAACTCGCAGACAGCCGCACCGAACACGCGTGCGAGTTACCTCTGTGAAGAATTCGCGCGAAACCTCTCGTGGTTCTATATATACAGCAATCGTTGCGGGTTATTTACCGCGCGGTCATGTGTATGTGTGCGCCATTTATAGAGCTTGATATACGGCGTTCTCTAGATTGTATAGTGCGTACACAGACCTACCTGCGTGCACGCATCGCGACGCGTCGCGAGGTTATATAGTTTATAAATACGTGAGCTATATAACGATACACACGCTGTAATTCACGTTGAATTGTGAAGCGCTTGTTCAATGACGCGGAAATGAGGCGTGTATACCGTGGCGCTTGTTCTTTACTGAGGTGTTAATTAGAAAATGTGGAAGGTGTTTGATTCGAATGAGAGATGGAAATATAATTTACTTGTTGATAACACGGCGCGTGTGCTGTGGAACTAGATGAAAGGAAACGTAGAGCTTGACTATAACAGCACTTAACAACGGAAAAGAGAACAATATATATATATATATATAGAGAGAGAGATACGCGTATCATATTCAATAGTGTAAACAATTAATCTTGCTCAACGTATACCCCCCCCCCCCTCCCCCAACCTTCCTCCTCCACTCAGCTCTCATGGGCTGCTTGTGCATATCTGTTCGAAACGCGGAGGAACGGGGGGAGGGGGGATCGGGGGAGAGGGGACCGGGGAGGGGGACCGGGGAGGGGGGAGCATGTATTGCTGATCACCACAGGAAGAAAGGGTATAGTCCTCCAATTCCCCTGCTTTCTATCCGGACGTTTAGCTCTGTATGTATTCTATTACTCAGGGGTGCATAGTGCACCAACTCGCCAAAGATTTCCATCGTGTATTGGTGGTAACAGGAGCGGCATGAATGTGATGGAGAGAGCATAAGGACGAACAGCAGTCATGTGACGTATAGGGAAGCACGGGATAGGAGGAGCGGCGACGGTTCCGCTGTGTAGGCAGGTGTATATATATGAAGTAATGCACGGGGCTAGTTGGTGGCCGTTCATGATTGTTTTGCGCTTAGTATTACTCGTACGCAAGAACTAATGAACGAACATAAAAGAACAGAAAGTGGACGCATGCGTGGCGCAAGGTGCGTCTACTTGTTGCTTTTTTATATTTGTTAAGTTATTATTCCGTCAAAGCAATACAATCATGTCGGGGCCCCTATAAACGTCCCCGGAAGACCAACGCTATGTAGGCTATTTATTAATTGTGTGGGGGTGGTTGACGCAAACCTATATTAAATATGTTCCATTACTAAGTTCCAAGGCTTCGCTACAGCATAGATATTTGTACGCACGCAGTGATCGTAAAAACGTGGTAAACTGCGACACACAGGCGTTGAGCAAGCGAATGCTTGCACCCATATTAATGTGACGCCTCACCAAGGAATACTTGGGCTAAAAATCAGAATCGAGATGATGGAGGGGGCAAAGCAAACAATCAACCACGAAACCCTGGCGCGGACTGCGGCTGAAGTCCGCTGGGCTGCATGAGTGCTTTCTCCGTTAATGGCTCTATTGTGGGTCTGACCTCAAGGCGACGCGACGAGCGCGACTCTGCAGGGGGTCCCGAATAAAGGCGCGACAGCGCGACACGCTGTGTTTGTGTTGATGCCAAGCTTGGCGGCTGCGTATATATACCGATGAAACACGGAAGAAACGGCGTATATATATGCGCGGCTCGCCAAGCAAGTTGCGCGTCTTACGTGTATTCCAACCACTTCGTTCACTTATTGTCTCGAACTATTAATTATAACGGATCTTACGCAAGCTGATAACTTTCCCTCGCCGAGATTTATTATTATTATAGCGGACGTGAAAGCCATGCGTGGTAAGCTCTTTCATGAGCAGGAATTCTCAAAGTAAATTAATAATTTGTAATAATTAATAATTAGGCTGTAACTATGGAACTCGATACACGTATATCGTTGTGGTCGTTGCTATTTCGCGAGCTGCCTTTCACGTCTCGGTGCTTTGAGCCGCCTGTGACGCAACCTCGTGTAAAAAAGGCCCCTAAATCAGCAACAGGATTGCAGCAGAAGCATTGCGCGCTGTTTGAGTGCATTTGAATGCGTGCCCAAGCATGCCCTGTCAATCCTTATCAGGTGGCTGTTCGCTGTGAACTTACAACAAATAGTGCCAAGCACACGTATATGCCATGACCCTTTGCCTCCTATTCACTTATCACATCCATAGAGTTTCCCACAATATTTGCTAGAGGGAACTCTGGCGCTGCGATCGTCCAGCCACCATGGGAATGATGGGTATAGTAGGTGCATGGATTTGCCTATGTCTCCGTGCTTGCGACTTTGAACCCACTTGTGTCTTTGTTTATTGTTGTGCTTTGGCTTTTGTTTCGTATAAAAGAATGCCTCGTTGTGAACCTCGTGAGCTGATATGAATTTTTGAGCCTTAAAGGGTTCAAGCTGGTGAATTAGGACTGCTTAACTTTTGCTGAGCTTCGTCTTGCGACGAAGTGGCTGCAGGCCGCACGGAGTCGAAAGAACGAAGCATAGGCAAATCCATCTACTATACCCATCATTTCCATGCTGTCTGAAGCGTCATGCGTTGCAGCTCCCGTAGGCACTAGCGCAAGATATGCCTCTAGTGCACTATTATGAAACTCTATGATCACCGCTATACTTTATTTATTCGTCCCATTCACTTATATCAAAGCTACATTATATACTTTTAATGTGTAGGTGGAAGTGGTGTTGAAACCTCATTTACAGTATACTTGGCTATACTTGGCTTGGCTTGGCTATACTCCGGCTATACTTGGCTTGCGGTGGGCGGGGGGTCTCAGTTTAGGGTTCTGCGGGCCCGGTCAGTCAGACTCAGCTGATCTTCCAGGTTCTCGCTGTCCAGCAGCTCTTCCCATCGCCCCACTGTAGGATGTTGTATGAGGGGTAACGCAGTAAAGGCCTGACATGCCCACGTGATGTGATATATGGTAGCTTTAGCTGAGCGAGGAGGGCATGCATTAGCTGGTCTACTACGAGTTCCTCCTTACGTTCATATATGCACCTGTTCGTCTATTATAAGATAATATGTTACGTGTTGGACTATTTAAGTGTGCCAATCCTGGGGATAATGCAGAGCGGTGAATGGCTGACGTCTGGTATATACCGTAATTACTGGCATATTGCAAGCATCCCATCTAGCGCAGTTATTCTAATGTCTACCAGCGCGTGGCCTGCCGCATTTATTCCTATGCACTACCACAATGATTAATGGTTAATGGTTAATGACAGCTAGCGTTGCATAAATGATGCATAATAGCGGCAATTGTGGATAATTGTGGCTAGACGACGGATTGCGCCGATAGTGCTGGCTTACATTATCTCTACTATATGGCTGATATCATCGGCTAGTGTTGGCTGATGAAGACGAGCGTTGTCATATGTTGGTTAATTGATGTAATTAAAAATGCTTGCTCGCTACCTGACAATACCTTGGTGGGGATTCCCAGCTTCAATTTTTTTTCCCTCCGAAAACGTGGTCAATTCTATGGGTTATTATCGCATGCGCTATTTTTATGCTTCACTCATTGATGCGATGTAACGTTCAATTGTAAGCACCTAGTAATAGTTATTGAATGATGAATGCCATATGAATGGTGATGGGCGCATTGATAACACGAGTGGCATGCTGTCCAAAATTTATGGCCGCTCAGTGAAATACATCAATCGCGAACAGCTAAACTTGTCGACTTACTTTGTAAGGCTGGCATGGCGCCGCGCATGCAACACCTCTAAGAAATGTCAACGTCAATTTTTCGCCTCGCTTCCTTGCACGTGCCTTAATTCGCGTTCAACACAGTTCATCGTTTCTAAATAGTAAAGAATAGACGAGCGTGGAAGAGGATACGAGTGCATCCCCTTTTAAAAAGGGGGCAGCCACTTAACGACGCCACGCGTGACACGAAAGCGTCGGCTTCTCAACGCCGGAATCACTGTAAAGTTGTCCCAAACGAAAAGGCCGCTAACAAGGCCGAGTCGAGCCAAATGACATCGCTCCCCGGGCGTCACCGCGTTGTTCAGTCGGCCCCTGCTCGCACCTTTAGCGCGGGCGCACGACGCATCGGCGGGGCCTTTGACGCGGCAGAGGCGCCCTGAATCGTGGCGCGACGCTCGCTCGTTAGTCGCCCATTGAGACGGGCAGACACGCGACGCCTGCTCGCTGCTGCCGCTCACAAGGGCGCCTACACGCGTCGCCACGCGACAGCGACAAGCTGCAGTTGATGCGGGTGAATGCGTAAGAAAGCGCGGTGCCAATAACGTGCAGCATTAGCAGCGAAATCAGACCTGTGTGGTGTGCTCGGGGTGTCCGTTGTAAACACGACAGGCGCGCGCACGGGAAGGGAGAGGAGGCAGTGGGGGTGACCCCCCCCCCTAATCACCTAAGGGGGCTCAAAGTCCATTATCGTCAAAAACCTGCGTTGCCGTAACCGTGTTCCTTAAACAATGACGGGACAGGTCCGACTAAGTAAAAGTATGAGGCAAACTCAGCGCACCCCCCCCCCCCCAGATCACTCAAGGGGGGGCGCGAATTCTGCCCCCCCCCCTTAAATGCTGCATAGGCATGTATACAGCAGTTCCTGTATACATAGGCGATGTGTGTACCGTTGACAATTTGACGCGTCCTGAGGCACATACGAAACCGCTATTATTTCCATATGCTCAGTAATATGATGAGGACAGCTGAGTAACACAGGGGGGGGGGGCAGTGCCGGTACAATTATATTATAGCGGAGTGCGTCCGCAGTGCCCGAGTCTGTTATCCGGCAGGGTATGTGAAAGCTTCAACTGGCATCTACAGTACTGTGAATCTATACAGTACTATGCTCGGTCAACGAGTCACTTGATACGATGAACCATTAGGTATTGTGAGAAGTGGTGCAGTGCCGGCCAGGAGGAGCCACGAAAGCTTGAGAATAACGGCAGACGCATGGCATCATCAACCTTTTGTTTAGCCCCGGTATGGCAATGCGCGGTGCAAGCATCGCGTGAGTTCCTGTGTTCTTACACATCAGTGCCTGCCTATTGCAGCGATAGCTTCTGTAAGCGCGAAACACACGTGACACGGACGAAGAACACAGGA
Organism: Rhipicephalus sanguineus; assembly: GCF_013339695.2. Lineage (NCBI taxonomy): Eukaryota > Metazoa > Arthropoda > Arachnida > Ixodida > Ixodidae > Rhipicephalus > Rhipicephalus sanguineus. Next base: position 200,193,708 of record NC_051178.1, read on the forward strand.
CAGGCGCTTGTCCTCCGTGTCACGTCTCTTCCGCGCTTACAGAAGCTGCGGAACGGTACCAACTAGCACGATCTCAGTGCTTGCAGTATAGCTGCGAGACACGTGTACAAGATAAACGACGCACCGATGCCGAAATCGCTGCACGTGCAACTGGAAAATACTTCCGTCACTCGTTATATATATAGATTGTGTTTTACGGCGCTGCTGTCGGGAAAGAATTAAGTTCCAAACGCTGTAGCTGCTCATCAAAAGGCAACAACGGTGAAGGCGGCTGCCCAAAGATGAGCACCCCCCTTCCTCCCTTTCTCATCACCATAAAATATATGACAATCAAGAATGTGTGTACTCGTATACCCACGGTATTCAAACACGTGCGACACCACCCGCATGCCGCGCGACGCCACCCCACCTCGATTGTCAAGTGCATCCACCCTTCCCTTCCCTTTGCCCCCCCCCCCCCTTCCTATTAGCTCCCTCCTTTAAAAAGAAAAAAAATATATATCTATATGCCATACACCGGCGCTCGCTAATCGCTAAAGTTAACGTGACGACTAACGCAGCCCCAACTTGGAACGATTCGTATATATCTACAGAGATAGTGTTATTCGTTTATCCCGCTGATATGTAGTGTAACTTATACAGCGCTGCACTTAATTTTCTGTTCCCTCTCCCTTGGAAGCTGGCTTTGTTGCAACAATAGGCGCGTCAAATGGAAAGGCGTTAATGCAGCGCGCTCGTGGCGGCGTCCGCATGCACGCTGTGCATGCGTTCGTGCGCGAGTGCTTATGTGGGAACGTGCGTTACACAACTGCTTGGGAGAAGGACGGCTGTGTCGGAGCATCCCTTACGTGCCGCTTTTATTTCGTGTCGCATTTCTGTACCCGTTTTTCTTTCTTGTTGACATTTTTCTTTCTCGTTACTGTATGCATGTGTTTGTTGAGTGCCGTGATCGCCCACTTGTCGATCGTGCACGAACAGGCTGCTGCGGCGGGTTACACGTGTTCGGCACGGATGAAACGACTGCTTCGACGTGAGCCTAATAGAGGCGCTGAGGGCCGCTGTGCTTTATAACTTGCTTACTATAGCAGCCGCCGCGGGGGTACAGCTGTGTGCTCGGCTACTGACCCATACGACGCGGGTTCGATCTCGGCCACGGCGTTCGCATTTCGATGGAGGTGAAATGCTATAGAGACCCGTGTGCTTAGATTTGGGTACACGTTGAACAGGTCAGCTGTTCTCCTTCTGTACGGTTCTAAGAGCGGCAACAGCTTTATTGATGCCTCGCCCAAAGGTGCTATATTTGTTGTTTTGCAAGTTTGTGTCTTATGCTTTCCGGACACGTTGGGTAAAACCCAGGGCCAAAAACAACACAAGAACTTCTGAAAGAATTATGCGACAGCTAGAAGATAGTTAAGAAAATTCTACAGGGGATGTGTACGCGGCTTAAACAGGTCGAAGACAGCCTTTACAAATCCTCGAAGAGCCCGAAAAAAAAAAAAAGCTATCTTGCTGGCAAAAACAGTAAAGGAATGGGACGGAGCTATACAAAGGCTCGTTAGCTTCGAAGATAGGAGCCGGCGGAACAACTTAATGGTACTTAGAATACCAGAGGAGAACACCAGAAGACTTACGCCATAAATTACTAAAATATGTGTTGGAAAAGAAGCTGCACATCATTCTAAGCACTGTCAAGCGCTCACGTAGAATTGAAAACAAAAAGCAGACCGCGAGGCCTCACCCTGTTTCTTTTAGATTATACGATTACAGCAAAATGGCACAGATTTACAAAGGTTATAAGAATATTTAAGAAACTGGCATTCCAGTTTCGGATACCTTTTCAAAAGAATACATTGGGGAAAACGTAAATTTCCTTCGCACTCTGCTATGAAGGAAAGGCAAAAGGGACAGCGCGCGCATGCTGACTGTGACAAGTTATTTTTTAATGAAGATGCTTTTTTTTGGGACTAACCAAAAAAGCCACCGAGTGAAGCTTAAGCGCGGTCCGCATCCACCAGCGCGAAGAAGCCATCAATGAAGGTGTTCACAAAACAGGAAAGGCAGGTTCCGGCTCGTCAATTCAAACGCTAGTAGCCTGGTAAACAAAAATGGACGATCCGCATACATTCTATACTACTATATGACCCACACGTTTTCACACAGTTACTGAGAAGTGGCTATGTCCTGACGATGAGCTAATACCGCCTGGTTATAAGATAATGCGGAATGGCTGTGAATCCTGAAGAGGTGGTTTTGATATATAGTTGTCAAAGAGGATGTTGAATGTGTACGTTTGAAAGATATCCAAGACCACAGCGTTAGGACTGACAATGCTTTAGTCCTTTTGAGGGCAATTTACAGAGCGTGTTAAGCTTGGTATACCTAAAAGATATCGTGAGTTGTTTAGATGAACAAGCAACGCGAAATGGTCGTATTGTTCTTTTGAGGAATTTCATTATACCACATATCGACTGGGATTATTTTTTCGTATAGGTTTACAAGATCTCCCGGAAACTGACGCACTCATATTCCTTTACCCATGACTTAACACAAATAGTTAAGGAAACTACACGAACGGCAGGCGCAGCGAAATCTATTCATGATTTATTATTCCTGGACGGGTGCTTTGATAATTACAAAGCGCCCGTTTACAAAGCATTACCAAGCATTGATAAATAAAAGTTTCTATTTAAAGAACTCGTAAATCACTCCGAGTTCAAAGTCGAGAGAGTGGTTTCTTTCTCGCCTTCATCTACTATTCCTATACAAGCGCTATCTCCTCTTCACCACTTATTCCTTCATAAAACACGTGCACAATGTCAGCGCTATAAGCGTTGAGCCTATCAGAATTTCGCGATTTTCTTCTACACGCTGTTATCCCGCTTTCGCAGTCGAAATAAACGCACAAAACGAAGTGAAATCAGTTCATCGCGCACGATAGTCGTGCGAGACAAGGCAGAACGGGCGTGTGAATGCATGGCAAGGCAGGGCAGGAGATTATTCACAACTGATATCCCTCGTATAGGGACCAATCGAGAGCTTATTTTCTCATGATGTCACGTGAACAGACTGCTGGCGTCACGAATTGCGCCAAAATGGTGGGAAACACGAGGGGAGAAGCATGCGTTCGTTCTTCGTATTTTCAGGGGTTGTTCAGAGGCCCTTTAAGTGGATTGCCATGGCAGGTGTCATGGAATCTCAATTTATTCTCGGCATGTTATGGCAAACAGAAATTTCGGGAGGTTGTCACATTCTTGGTATGCCACTCCTTGGCTACGCATGCGGACCTCCACTGCGACACCTCGTGCTCGAACCACTCGGTGAAATATCGAGTGCCAGGTGGCTTACTGCGAGCTTGATGCAACATGGCGACAAACTCTTTGTGCCGCAGATACACTTCCCTGCACAGCGCTTTCTTTTTTTTTTTTTGCCAATATGGTTTACTGCATTGCACATCTATGTTGAGGTGAAGCTTACTGAAAGCAATTCGACATCGTGAAGCGCAATCGGAATGCTGCGCCGGACATTGAGATACACACGTCACTCATTCTGCTCTATGGCCATCACATTAAATCAGACTGCCTTCAGATTCAATGCCTCGTTTTACAGGATCGGTCGAAATTAGAGCTATTTCTAGACCATAGGTCAATTTGTTGCGAAACAAATTTGTTCGTCAGATGTGATTTTTTTTCGTTGCATCATTCTGCATGTTACATTATTATTATTATTATTATTATTATTATTATTATTATTATTATTATTATTATTATTATTATTATTATTATTATTATTATTATTATTATTATTATTATTATTATTATTGAACATTTATAACATACATAAAAACCGCTGATCTGAGAACAGTGATGCAGTTACTTGGTTTGAGAACTCATTTGGATTTGGGGTGAGTGCGAGCGGTACGTTTACTTGATTAATTGAATTGTATATGCTCCTTTCAATTGCCATAACGGTCTGCCATGATGTTATTGCAATTCGCTGTCATTAATTATTTTCTTGACAACTCCGCGGTCTTAACTCAGAGTTCAGCAATCATCACTCCCAAGAATTTCAGTGCCCCGTTATATTAAGACAACACATTTCATTCTACAGTTGTTTCAGTAATTACCTACGCTGTTTAGTGCGATTCTGCGCTTCACGTTGACATGCACTTCATCCGGGAGAGTCCCGCAGCTACGAAGGTGTCTCCTAAGCGTTCTCGTGAGACGCTACATAATCAAGTATAATAGGGCGCGAAAGGAAAACCGGGCGAAAGGTGTGTATTTACATAAACGGTGCAGCATTACGGAATTACCCGATGCATCTTGCCATCTGACAGATGGACTCGTGGAAGGACGCTTCCGTAAGAACGCTTACGGCATGTGACTCACTCGTTGCGAAACCTCGGTTAGAAATCAAAGCAGAACGGTGGCTTTCGTGTGTATGTTGTTTTTCTTTTGCTATGTGATCTGTGGCAGCATGACAGCCGCCACTTGATCATTATGAAACGTCTGATGCGTGCGCGTTGCAGCGCGGCCATGACGTAAGCTGCACGGTATATGAACGTGTGGCGAAACTCCGATTGAATTTCAGCTTACATCGACACGACCTAATTCATATACTCGGGAATTGAGTATAAAATAAGATCAATAATAAATACCCATAGAAAAGACGGGGACGGTTACGGTACCATGAGGTCATTGTTATTGCACAGCCTGTCGCATTTTGCGTAGAGTAAAACCATTGCAGGAAGTGTCAGCACGTGGGCACGCACCCCAAAAGGCGTAATAAACACAGAACTGCCTGGTGGGGATTGCACCAGTAAGTTTGCTTAGGCAAACACAGCCACGAATAAGTGCAGAAAAGTGAACTGGGGCTAAGATGAGATTAGAAACAGGGAAGACTAAACTGGCTTGCATTCACAAAACAAGGAATAAGGGGAACAAAGGGGCTCGTTCTTTTATGGTATCAAGCCAATATGCTAAGAAGCCCAGCAAAGAAAAGACGCATTTGACTGCTCCTTTAAATTTCATTTCACTAATTTCATTTTATTACCTTAAGGACCCTACTGGGAATGGGAGAGGGGGAGGGGGGTACTACATAAGGGCTGGGTGTACAAAAAGCCAGATCCGCTTCGCGGACACCGATGAAACAGAGACGCTGGTGGCGTTGCCTTCGTCAGGCATTGCTGTGTTTTGCAAGTGTTTCAGATACGTTCTATCACTGCTCTTTATTTAACACTCTTTGTTAAGCTTTGAAGTGGTAGTATAGTTCTATTGCATCTTGACCATACCACTCTTATACACAGGTTTACAGAGAAGCCTTCGCTCAAGATACTCCGGTATGTGGTATCAATGCTCTTTATTAAACACTCTTTGTTAAGCTTTGAGGTGGCATTGTAGCCACCACCTTTTATAACCACAAAGTATCACGTGACAGTGGTGTGACTGTGGTCACGCGCACACCATTTGTTGGGCTAACTGTTGCCTCCTTCCTTTTTAGCGGAAGTTGTGTGCAGGACCGTATCCAGGGGGGGGGGGGGGGGAGCACCCCCCCCCCCTCCGATATTTTGATGACACATGGTGTGCTACGGGCCTGGTTGTGTGTAGTAGGATTTACCCAATTTCGGTGGCACATGCGCGTTTGTGTTGATGATAGTTTTCTGATAGGCCGCACAGTTTTCTCTGGCACACACCCGTTTGTTGGGCTAACCGTTGCCTTCATTTTTAGGAACCAGTAGTGGGGTTTACCAAATGTCTGTGGCGCGTACCCGTTTATGATGCCCACAAGCGTTACCACGGATCCCGGACACGAAAGGCTCGACCAAGAACCGCTTCGCTGTTAAAAGATGACGCGTTGACCGTTCAGGATGAGTAGTGAGCTCTTACAGCGTCAGTGAAGGCATGTGGGTTGGTGATGGCGACGATGACGCAGGAAAGGCCTTTCCAGTCTACAATGGTGCGCGGGAAAAAAGAAGAGGAAAAGGTGAGCGTACGCGTTTGGGGGCGAGCAACACATAGGGAATGTCCTGTACGAAACGGGCTGGTGGTAAGATGTAACGTGTCTGATTGAGATAACTATGATATGCTTTGTGAAATAGGAATAGGCTAGCAATGCGACGGCGATAGGAACGGGGGTGAGGCGGGGGCAGACCTGTTTCTGCCTTTAATGAAAGTACGCTTATATTGTATGAATACTGTGAGTAAATGAACCTAGTGGCGCCATCCTGCACCATCTCTAGTGCATTTCTAAGACAAATTTGATTAGAGTTCCAGACTGTGGACGGGTAGTCCAGTTTCGGGCGTTATTGTAGACGTGTAGGAAATGCGTTTAACATGAGGAGGGGAGTTTCATAGATAACGTCTGAGGAAGCCTGGGGTTTCGTTACAAAGTGAGATGATGTTGAACAGATGCGGAAGCCAGCTGGGATCTTGAGAAATAGTAACGCCGAGATATTTAAAGGTATTGACATTCTCAGTGCCAGTGTTAGCAATCTTGCGCGGAAAAAGGAGGGGGTTAAAAGTACGAATGAATGGCACTGCTTTCTATTTAGTTTGATTTAGAACCATTAGCCAACGATCGCGCCAGGTTAGAATATATTATTCACACTGCTCTGCAGCGCAGCCTGGTCGTTAGTGTTTGTTACATGCTTGGTAAATAACGCAATCGACAGCGAACATACGAATTGAACAAGAAATTTCTAATGGCAGATCATTTATGTACACCAGAAACAATAGGGGGCCCAATACAGAGTCCTGGGGGACTCCAGGGATTCGGGAACAGGGTTAGAGGCAGTGTTATTGATGCATACTAGTTGAATTGAATTGCGGAAGTGACAATGAAAGGGATTTATAAAAGTAGACGAAAAGTCGACTTTGAGCCGGGGGCAGCCGAATCCACGTCATTACGTTTTCGATGTACTACCGATTGAGATACACGACGATATTTGTCACACCGTCCACACCTCTTGTGTATTCGTATGCTAGACGTATAGCACTTGGAGCGCGTGTTAAGAATCCTGATTCACCGTCATGGAGGTGGTTGTGGAGTATGCCTTCTTTTTGGTTGGTTGGCTTTTATGGGATTTAACGTCCCGACGCGACTCGGGCTATGAGAGACGCCGTAGTGGAGGGCTCCGGATAATTTCGACCACCTGTGGTTCTTTAACGTGCACTGAAATCGCAAAGTGCACGGGCCTATAGCATTTAAACTCCGCGAAATACGACTGCCACGGACGAGATCGAACCCGCGTATTTCGGGTCGGCAGCCTAGCACCGTAACCACTGGGCCACCGCGGTCGCTATTGGAATATGCCTTGACTGAGCGGCAGACTACGCTTAGAGCGCAATCGATTACGTTAGGCAACTCGCCAATAAATCATCCTGTTCTACATCATTGCTTAAAGGCTGCCAGATTCGAGGCCGCTATATATGCAATAAGCTGCCCGTAAGCACAACTGCTGTTATTGACCTTCGTCGCAGTGATTGTCTAGTTCATTATTCTGCTGATATGCCTGTCATAAGTGGCAGATGGGCGAATGAGCCAATGAGGAACAATTGTTACGAAAGATCTTGCGAAGTTTTGTGAATACGAGCCCCGGTGCGCATCAATGCACCATGAAAATGCGCGTTGCATTGAAATGGCTGACATAAGGATTTCGCGTAATCCGCTGCACGAAGGCAAGGCTTCTACGTTTTATGGAGGTAGGTGAGCACACCTTTTGGTGGCTGTACAAAAAGACGTGAACTTATTTTTGGTCACTACAGGATGTCTCCTATAAACATTATTTTTCTTCTTTAAGAATGATATGCTCGTCAAATCCACAGTTGTGCTTTATTACATTTGCGTAGGGTAGTGGCAAGCGCTGTCTGTCGTTAGTCGTCAAGCAATACGGTGAGCTATGGACAGTAAAAACAAAAACAAAAGAAAAATTCAGCGGGACCTCTTTGAACGGGAACTGACCAAGATACGCGTTACATGGCGATCGACGTCCATGGTGTCTGCGCTGTTACTACAGTGGGTTTAAAGATCATATACACTTAAATATTTGTTTACTGTCTTATTAATATTCCATTCACTAATCTTCTCCTTCCTTCTTACTTGTACTCCGTGCTTCTTTTACTGACCGTGTTTACACTGACCGTGTTTTATTGGGTTCAAGGTGGGTCCGAATGGGTTGTCTGCTTTCACACGGAATTTGTAGACCTACTCTATATATCTATGCATATATTTACAAAGCTACGCGTAGAAAAACCTGTACATTTGCTTCAACTTGAACGCGAATTCACAATGCACAAATTCATATATATTTGCATACTCCATTCTCTGCGGCACAGGTCCTTTCTTTATTCTGTTGTGTCAACGTATCTGCATAGCTAAATTGCCAGAGGACTTGACAATTAGGCCATTGACTTACTGAGAAAGTTTCGTACAGGCTTAAGGAGGAAATAAATAACAACAACAACAAAACAGCGACAACAGATTACTCCGACCAAGAGATGTACAAGTTCAATGGCGACGTCCATCGGGGCAACGGCTGAGAAGTCACAGCTAACACTCATAACAGTTTTCTCTGAGAATAAGAATGTAGAATGTGGTGGCTCGGTGCTTCTGTAGGGCATATTCATGTACTCGCTTTGTGCAGCAATTGAAATGCCGAGTGATATGAACAAGACATAACGGCTCGCGCTTTGTCAGTGATGAGCCCAGAGAAATGGTTGGCGTAACATTAAGAGAGATGATTGGATCAAAGAGTGAAGAAGGGTAGCTGAAATCCCTGTTGGGATTAAGAGAAAAAAAAAGTGTACCCGGACGGGTCACGTAAGGCGTGTATGAAAAATAACTGTTGGTCATTGAGGGCGACGGAATGGATACCAAGAGATGGGAAACACAGCCGAGGGCTGCAGAAGGTTATAGGTGGGGTGATGAAAAGAAGTTCGCAGGCATGAAATTTAAACAGCTCGCGCGAGACAGGGCAAATCGGAGACCGCTGGGAGAAGCCTTCTTCTCGCAGTGGCTTATGATGATGAACGAATTCTATTACACGAGTAAGTTGTTTTTCTTCCTACTCCTTCAAGAAGTGAAATGCATCACGAGGCAAGAATAAAGCGGCGTTCAGTGGTTTCACTTTTGTCGCACAGCCTGTAGCGCATGCCTCAGATGATGTGAACAACCTTTCTCGTGAAGCGGCATTCTCTCGCTTCCGCATGATGTTCATCAGCACGCCGATGAACGTCCAAGAGAATGGATGCACCGAAAACCTCCCAGAATATGTTATAAGAGGGCCACGTGTGTGCTTTGTTAACACTATTCCTGACAGGCATGGCCTGGCAGGCTGCCACCCCTTAAAGGTGGGTCAATAAAAGTATTTCTTCCCGTTCAGTGAGTCCCGCGAAATGGGTTGCGTCATTACACGAGAAAACAAGCAACTGAAACATAAGATTATATAGATCATGTGTAATCAAGATATGCAGTGGAACTCACAGTGGTTGCATGTATACCTACAAGGAAGTCGTCCCACCTGAAGCAACTAAAGGTTTGTAATGCTTATGAAGTACGCGCGAAAAACGAGCAAGTTTTGGCGAGAAGTCCGGACAGCACCGACGTATAAGGGCGATAGCTGTCCAGTATGCATGCATTTAGGACGAGTGCTTTGAAAACTAATGCGGCGCTGTAGGCAACCTCAGCAGAATTATAGCAGCGCTTGAAGACTTGTCGTGCATTGTTTTAGTTGCGATTTCGGCATACTAATGATGCATCATCGCTGATATTAATGATACTAATAAAAAAGGAATCCGATAAATTAAACTTCATAGAGCTGTAGTTCATTTGTTTGAGCCTGTGAACTAAAAAATTAAACCATTGCAGACCATTGCGACAGGTGGCGGTAGCCATGCGCGGAACCGCTATAGCCATGCACCTTGGATGAATGAGCAGCATTAAGGATTACATTAGGAATTCGTTTTGATATAGTCATAACTTGTCGCTAAGTGATGGACATCCTTCAATAAGGACTGCAGTGGTCGCATGCGGGAAAGAGTGCGATTGCGCGGCATCGCGTGCCCACTGACCGTGCTCGTCGGACGACGCGAGGCTGCTCCGCGACGGCGGGCTGTGGGTCCTGGTCGCGGCCGCATCCATCGAGAGCCGAGACGCTGATTTCCTGCGCCGTGCGCCTCGCCAAAAGCCACGCGTTTGCTGCCTCAGCCTCCCCATCACCTCGCTCACCCCCACCCTCCTTGCCCTCCTCCACCACCTCCCAAAACACGCCGTCTTCCCTCCGGCAAACGCGACTTTTCCTTCTCCCATGCCGCCGCGACAGACCTCTTTCCACCGTCACTCTCGCCTTCAGCCCTGGGCTCTTCTCCTTCCCTCTCTAAACTCCGGTTGGGACTCCGAGCCTGCTCTCCTTCCTCGCGTGTCAGCCGAGAGGCATCTCGCCCTCGCCCGTCCGTGCTCTCCCGATGTGGCGGCAGCTCTTCGCTCTCCAAACCCCCACCACGCTCTCTCCCAATCACTGTCGCCCAGATGTGCGGCGGCGGCGCGATTCCGGCGCTGTCGCGTGTTACGCCTTCGCCATTGTTTGTCCCCCGCTGGGCGAGCCGCGTGTATCTGATTGTACCGACGTTTGCGACTCTCGTCTCTACTTGCTCGCCGAAACTCTTTCTTTTCTCTCCCGATTTTAGTCGTTTCCGAATCCTTCGCTTCTCCAAGTTGTCCTTCACTTGTTTCATCTTGTCGCGCACTCTTCTCCCGTTATGTTCTCGCTTATTCTGAGCGAAGGTTCGGAGTGTATCTTGGGTTTTTGCACGTCTTTGGTTTCACTTCACAAGATACGCGCGATTAGAGAGTTGTAAAATAGGGTACGCAAAGCTTTGCGTTAACGTTTGTCGCCACTGCGCATGCGTTGTACGCTATCCTCTTAGGTACCCTCGTTAAGGGATGGAAATAGCGCATCGTACCCAACGAACGCTATCTCTGCGTACCCTATTCTAAAACTGGCTATTGTTGCGCGACTTTCATATATAGTATATATAGCGAGAAAGCTGCGCGTCGTGTATATGTATATATATTAGTGTGGTGATAACGACTATACCTATATGCTGAAGGACGGTGTGGTCACAATAATCTAAGTACAGCGCGACAAAACGAGCATGCAGCAATTAAGCTAAGCAGGCCAAGCATGCTGACGTATTCTGGGACACGTGACACATGGGACCCATACGGATTCTAGGGGACAAATTTCTTTTACCCGGCTCACCTAAATTGAGCTTCTGCGTTCGTCTTCTATAGCGCTATATATGGTCTTTTTCACTGTAGCCGTTCCTTATAGTGGTTCTTATTTGGAGTTCACTGCATATTATTTTATTGCTATATTCTAAGAAGGAATGAAACAGAACAATGAGGGTAAATCCAAGCCCGCGGTGGCAAGAGATAATTGCGCAAATATATGTGTCTAATTCGTTTATTGCGCTCGCAATTGAATTTTTTTGGTGGCATCATATGTGATGTTTAGCTCAATCCAGTTGTGTGACTTTCTTCGATCATGTGTATAGTTCAGGACGCCAAGCTGCTCTCAAAAGTGTTTGTAATAACTCTTTTACGGGAGGGAATATACCTACATTTTCGAACTTTGTCATGAATCGTTTTTCCTATTTTGTTTTTATTTTATAATTTCTCATGATGTGTGACCTAGCCTGGCAACATAGAAGGTTTCGCATCATTCTAAAAAAAAAAAAAAAGGAAAGCAGTATTATGCTGGACGAAAATAATCTTTGTAAAAAAACCAAAAAGAAAAGACGCCGCTCAGTAAAGAAAAAAAGTCGCATATACAACACGTATATAGAAATATCATACAAACATCGAAGTATCAAACTATCCCATTATTCATCTTTCTGCTGTTTGGACGTTATCAACGCGTAAGCTCAACTAATTATAAGCACGGAATACTGCACAGCGCTCATTTATCTTAACGACAATAACTGCATAATTCTGCACACATGCACACACACGTATACGCAAAAGCAAAGGAGGGGACAGGCTTTTGTTGTCCAATTACATCATGCCTGCATTCTAAGGATCCAAATAAAAGGTCACCACCGCAACAAAACTCGTAGCCGATTCTACGTTAATAAGCGTCCATTGTGTTTCCTGCACGTGCATGCACGCAGCGACTCCCGCATCGCAATCTTGAAACAGCCGCTTCGCTTTACCACTCCATTTCGCATTTGGCGAAGCCTAACCTAATGCGACGGGCCCTTCCCAGAATTCCGCCTGGCGCGCGTTAAATTCCAGCCGATGGCGTAAAAGCCACCGCGAATGTTTCAGAGAGTGCTGCGGGCTTGCACAACGGACAACCCGAAGCGAGCGAAGAACGCCATGCCTGCTTGCCTGGAAACCCGCGAGCGGGTGAACAGAATTCCCGAAGGGGTCGCGTAACGGCGTTAACGCGAACTGTGAACACAAACGAAAAAGCGAAGGAGGCAGAAGGAATGACTTGCAAAAAGAAGCGTAGGTTGAGAGAGAAAACGCATGACCCTGCCGAGCAGTCAGAGTCAAGAAAACGCACTTTCTGAGTCAAGTGGTCAGAAAGCCTCCCAACGGGGTCTCACCCTCTCCCTCGACTTTTAAAAGAACACAGAACAAGAGGGCGTCTGCATCAGAGGCGTGGCCAATTGAAGGAAAAGAAGTTAAAGGAAGCAAGCAAACTGGAATAAAAAGAGGGAGAGAGTGAGAGGAGACGGAGGCGGGGCTTAGTTGAGGTCCCGCCCAAAGTGGCTTCTCGCGGCACGATCGATCAATGCTGGCACGACGTCCGGGCGCGCCTTTTTCTCCTTCTGCCAAGAGCCTGCCGCGTCGCGAAAAACGTTGGCACGACACCAAACTACTCCCGCCGCCAAACCTTGTTGTGACTCTGTTCGCCTGGCTGCCGCACCCTCCCGCTCTTTCCACGCACCGCCATTCCCTTCTTTTCTTGTTGGCCTACCCCTTGCCACAATCTGTCGCCTTCCCTGCAAGCCCAGTCTTGCAGAGGCAAAGCCCGACTCGCGGGAGCAGCTCGACGCAATCCGCAACGTTATGAGTTGGGGATTGTAACTATGCGTGTACGTAAACAGAAGTCGGGCGTCTCACGCTGTACTTCTTCACGCTTCTTTCTTTTTTTCATCCCAATCCTGATGCGTCACGCGGTTTGGCCAGTTATGCTTTCGCTCTGTTCGGAACCTATATAGTGGCGCGAGTGCTCGAACAAACGCGTGTGCTATTAAATGCGAAGCATTTCTTAGAAAATCCAAGACACTTTGAGCGTTTCTATCTATCTATCTATCTATCTATCTATCTATCTATCTATCTATCTATCTATCTATCTATCTATCTATCTATCTATCTATCTATCTATCTATCTATCTATCTATCTATCTATCTATCTATCTATCTATCTATCTATCTATCTATCTATCTATCTATCTATCTATCTATCTATCTATCTATCTATCTATCTATCTATCTATCTATCTATCTATCTATCTATCTATCTATCTATCTATCTGGGTGCTCTCGTGATCGCCTCCTTAGCTTGGTATAGAACAAAATTGGCATGGGAGGGTAAGAGGGTTTGACGAATATGACTGTCTGGTCATGACATGAATAACGTGAAAATCCTGTCGCGTACGTCGTCAAACCCTTTCCTCTAGACATGTGTGGCACATACAGTGGCGCAGTGGCGTGTGGCACAACAACCTGAACAACGGACAACCCGCCACAGCTGATTGGCATTTTATATCTTACCAGGAACACCGAGAACAGATATTAGTAATTTAAATGCAAAAGCTTAAAGAAAAGACCGACATCGGCAGCATTGACCCGACGAATGCAAATAAGGAAAATCAGGATCCCAGCAGGAATCGAACCCAAGCATTCTTCGTGGCAGTCTGGTACTCTACCAAAGAGCCACCTCCACGTCTTGAAACTGCCTTGGAAAATGACCCTATGCAGGCGTAATGTCGGTGCAACGTCATTTGTGGTTGTGGTGCCGGCTATCTAATTTTATAACAAAACAAGTAAACATTGCATATGTACTCCTATGATACAGGCGTTATGCCGGGTTAACGTCAATTGTGGTTCCAGTGTTGGCTCCACTTTTATGGAAGTCTAATAATAAATATTACGTTTGTATTCCTATGATTCAGCAAGCTATATTCAAGCGTTGCTCGACCCCGGTGGAATACAGTTAACGAAAGTTGCGTGTTATATTCAAGTCATCGCACCGTAAAGTGCACTTCGTTTCGATAATACCAACGTCTGTACTGTAAAGTGAGTGCTGACGTTACGTAGGACCAAAAGTTACCCTTTAACGCCAGTGTAGTCGACGGGCCTGGTAAAGCCACGATGTGCACACAACTACTACGCTTACAAAAACACGTCGATCCACCTCGTAACGCTTGGCTCAAAGACAAAAATGCAGCATAGACAACTTCACGCTCATTGCTCCGCATGAAACCGATTCCCACAAGGCGTAGGATCTGCCGAATGTTTCTTCACGGTACGTTATGCTAAGCAAATTCAAACGCGAACTCACTTTTAAATTCAGCGAGCAAAAAAATGGCTCAGCATCACACGAGCTTGATAACCTTACATGCAGGAAATCTTAAGAGCAAGAAAAAAAAAACACGCATTAAAACTCAGAATAAAATTGCGAAATTGAACCGTTAACATTAAAGGAAGCGCGAGGTAAATTCGCAAAGAAAAATAGTGTGTACAGTGCAGTAAATCAATTGAGGTGCAGTAATGCGAATTACGCTGCAGCTGAGAATGTAATTAATAATGATGCTTGATTTCTAACTGCGTACAGTTTGTCTCAACCAAAGAAACAATTCTCCTGATGTATGACGTGTTCGTGTATAGCTCGGGGCCTTTTTCCAGGCCCAGTACTTTTCTTAATCTATATAAAATTATTTATTTGATAATACATGTTCGGCAGTTTGTCTTTTTGCTGAAGACTGCGCAACCTGCTGCGAAATTACTGCTGATACCGACGTCGAATAAAAGCATTAATAACGGTAATTGAACATTTTTTAATGTCAAATGCTGAATGTTTCCTGTAGCACTGACTAACGTTAACTACTCATATTCTTAGAATGCTAGAAGCTGTACGACCCCGTGTGCATCTTGGTCACACATTACTAATTCTTGGTCATGGTCTGGTAACATAGATTACGTAATGTACAAATAATATAATAATTGTTGGGGTTTTACGTTCCAAAACCACCATATGATTATGAGGGACGACGTGGCGGAGGGCTCCGGAAATTTCGACCACCAGGGGTTCTTTAACGTGCACGGCTCTGAGTACACGGGCCTATATCATTTCGCCTTCATGGAAGTGCAGCCGCCGCGCCCGGGAATCGATCCCGCGACCTTCGGGACAGCAGTCGAGCGCCATAACCACTATACCTACTTGGCGGGTGAATGTCCAAATCCAATCGCATGCTCGGTTACGTAAAATGAAACCTTTTTTTTTTTTGCACCATTGTCATTAAAGAAACTGTTATTTAAGTTCGCCCTGCAGTTAAGGTACGCTTCGTCAGTATGAGACTCCCGCAAGGTAATACCTGTCGAAAAGATCGAAGCCATTCAGAATCGCTCGCCTTAATCTGCCTTACCTTGCTATGCGCAGAAAAATTCTCTCCTGTTCCTCTTAAATTTAGAAAAAATGTGCCATCACAATCGCCTCCTGAAATCTCGCTTGATACAGCCTGTCCTTTCATATTATCTCGCATCGATCACATTCACTAAGTTAATATCCTGCTTGAGGCCCGTGTGCTTAGATTTAGGTGCACGTTAAAGAACACCGGATGGTCAAAATTTCCGCAGCCCTTCACGACTGTTTACCTCGTAATCATATCGTGCTTTTGGGACGTAAAACCACAACAATTATTATTAAGCTCATATTCCTCGAGGAAACCGCGTAACAGATTCGGATATATTCTTCTACGCAAGCATTTTTATGACTGACCTGCCACGGTGGTCTTGTGGTTATGGTACTCGAATGGTACTCGACTACTGACCCAAAGGCCGCGGGATCAAATCCCGGTTGCGACGGCCGCATTTTCGATGGAGGCCAAAATGCTTGAGGCCCGTGTACTTAGATTTAGGTGCACGTTAGAGAACCCCATGGGGTCGTAATTTCCGGAGCCCTCCACTATACGGCGTCCCTCATATCATATCGCGGTTTTGGTACGTGAAACCTTAGCAAATTATTACATTATTATTGAGCGTGTTTACGTTTTCTTAGTATACAGGGTGCTTCATATAAGAGCCAATGATTTAAAAATAAAAGGGCTTATTCGAAACTGGATGAAACCAATGACATACGGATTGCCGTCATCTGGCGCTTTTAGGGTGTTTTTATGTTGCGTGTAACGAGTTAATTAGCTCAAATCAATTATGCAAAACTTTTAATATTCACTTTAGGGCGATGTGCTCGTTGTTACGTTGTAGTGGGCATTCCAAAACGAGCAATCGAACTTCTCGAACGTACAGGCTGCGTGGTGATTTTTTACGGCGTTTAATGAAAGCCCGCGAAATATGAAATAAAAACACGTGATTTAGCTCATGTGCTACCGTATCGCAGCGCTCTCAACCATGCTTCGAGCGATACAACCGGTGCGCGGACCGTGGCTAAATGAACGTCCGCGGCATCGGTTTCCCAGTGAGTCAGCATTCTTGAGGGCGGCACGCGGCAAGGAAGCACCGCCGTCTCTGATAAGCGATAAGCTGACGGTTCATGTTCACGGCTCATTCGCCCGAGGCACGACTGAGTTGATTGATTGATTGATTGATTGATTGATTAATCACTCACTCGACTTTTCGTCGTTTGCAATGCGGTGAGCTAGGAGTATGTCGAGCGAGGGTTATTTAAATAACAAATAATTAATTTATACTGTCGATCTCATCAGGGATCGCTAAAGGAAGGGCATGCGCATAGATTTCTTAGCATGTCAATTAACAGCTTGCGCAGATTTCATTAGGTACGCAAAATGGAAAGATGAAAAAATGAAAGATGAGATGAGAGTCCGCAACGACACTTCAAAATCGTGACAATAGTACTGCCTAAAAGCAACACACCAACATAGTCACTGAACTGTCACAACGCGTCGTTCAGTCAGGTTTTCCTAAGAAGCCTCAGCAACGCCCTCATAGAGGCTCGCGTTGAAATCCGGGTAGGTATGTACCATAGAATTTTGTTTTCTATCAGAGGCTGGTTGTCCAACTGACCTAATGCGGCTGAGAGGGCTGCTCTTTCGGTGGGCAGAACATAAAAAGAGAAGTAATGTATGTAGTAAAGTTACAATTGAATAATTGATAATAAATGTAAGTAGGCAGTTATGCGCCTCGCAAGGATATAGACCATTTTACGGACGGGTTTAGGTGCCCCATATGAGGCTGTAACATTGCTGTTTTGTATCTTCAACAACTAAACCAACAATGCTACTGTATACGCGTACGCATAAAAACGGTTGTGTTGGTGCATTCGACGTTTCATGACCTCATTAATCCACGTCGTGATACACAAAAATAAGAAAACATTCCTTCAATAGCCCAAGGTGACGGCACCCATGTGCCTTACGTAAATTCGTCTATAAAGAGATTGCGAAAGCGCCCAAGGGGCCCCAAACCTTTGTCCGGCACAAATTCCTTTAACACATATACACGAAATACACGCGTTTGTGACTACTCCTTTTTACGGCGCTTCTTAAAATTCGCACCGGTAGTGCACCGTTTTTACCTCGCGCTTCGCTTTCTGTCGCTGTCCTGCCTGTAGCGATCATTTCCCAATCACTTTCCGAAACGCTTAACAGCGTGAGCGTCCCAACGATGTTCCCGTAGTGTCTGGCCGCGTGCCGGGCTGACCCCCACAGGACTGCGAGCTCGCGCTTCAGCGCAGAAGACCGATGCTTCGCAGAGGCGGGTGTCAGTGACGTCGCGCTGTGGGAGCCGCAGCGTGACGCCGACGGGCTTTTCCGAAGTCGTCCCACGAGCGCACCGCGGGGCGCCGTCACCGAAACGCGTTCAATTTCCGCTCCGGCACGCGTCGAGCTAGGTGCGACGCAACGCTGCAGCGCGTCGAGAGACGCGTGTCGACAGGTAACAGCAGTCGCGCGACTTGGTTGCTCCCGCGCCGATCATGGCTGAGTGCCCAGGCATGCACGCAAGCGTGCGTGCGTGCGTGCGTGCGTGCGTACATACATACATACATACATACATACATACATACATACATACATACATACATACATACATACATACATACATACATACATACATACATACATACATACATACATACATACATACATACATACATACATGTATGCACAGCAGGACACGAATTAGAGGATAGCAGATGTGATGCAGATGACATGGATCGCAATTCAAATGAGCGACAGCTTGCTGCGGTACTCCAACGCTGAAAACGACGACGCAACACTGCATGAGTACTTTGTCGTGGGAGTGTTTTCTTGTTTTCTTTTCTGTGACAGCTCAATGTGAGAGTGTGTGTGTGGGGGGAGTTGGTTAGGCGGCGAGAATGGAAAATGGGAGAGCGGGTGGAACAAATGTATAGTATATACGCGTTGATTGTTATTCAGTCTGCAGTAACAAAGCGGGGGGAGGGGTGATGTTTACTGTGAGCTATATTCGACGTAATGAGAGACGCTCAATCAGCAGCGGACGTATCACAACATTGGTTGTCTGTTACACAGTGCACGCGTAACGCCACTATAATTTGATGATTCAGCTATGACTATGAGATGACTATGCGTTCAGCAACCGTAGCTAAACATCGATAAATACTGGGCCATGATATATTATCGATCCCTGCAGTTCACTTCTACGAAGGGCCGGATGGTACCATTGATAATGCAGCCGCGGTGCGTCCTTTTACGCTACAAAAGTTTAGATCGCTCTGGCATATTTCCTAGGAGCTGTTTGTGAAAGATTCTATTCATGCGAAGGCGATGCATGATGCTTTTTGAAGAAACAATGGCCATGAGAGCGGTGCGCGCGAACAATAACGAAAATTAACGCTAGGACATCTATGCTCCGAGCGGCATGGTAACACATGCCCGTTATAGAGTTTGACCAAGAATTAAAAGACAATACATGAAAATCAAACAAGTCTTTGCAATTATAGTTCTCTATTCCGTAAGAAAGTATACATTTTAACTTCATACCTTCATATCACTTCTTATCATGAAACTTCATTTCAGCCAGCTTTACACGTTCAGCGGTGGTCAAAAGTTCCGAAGCCGCGTTGCCATAGGATTTCATGGGAAAGCGACCTGGGAACGTTTGATCACCCCTGTACATTACGTACAGGTTTCTTTTGTGACTTATTGTTTGACTCCGCAGGACAGAGGAGCACTCGTTGGCACTGCTTCGTCGCTCAGCATTCAGTGCTGTAGAAGTGTTCTATTTCGTAAGGAGTTTATTTACGTTTTTCTATAAAAGATCAAGGGTATAGGCAAATAATACTTCGTTTTAAATGCCGGCATCTTGCGCAGTTTATAAATGACATCGTGTCGCAGGTCGTGCTGTTTGAACGTTAGCATTCTTCGAACTAGCTATATAAGTTAAAATCATACTATTTCAATAATTCAGTTTGTAAGTTCCACTTCAACTCCGGATATACTCTGGTACCATTCCGGAGGAAATCGATTGAATAACGCGCCACGAGCCAGTGACAGTTATAAATGTAACGTATGAACTAAGATTTCATACACACTGACTAGTTCGCCACGAAACGCCTAATTAGTATTAAATAATTTTGTTTTGTAATTAATGCGTGGATACAGAAGTTACTGCGTGCTTTCTCAGCAGCCATCGCTTCAACGAGACCGCTGAGATATCTAAATGAAAAAAACTCAAGAAAAATGATGCGAATGAAAAAGAGCTCAGTCTAACTTATTGCCAGTAAACGATTGTGAACTGTGCGAAATTATAGGAAAAGGACAACACGAAAGAAAACACACAAAAATATATAGAGCGATATCTCCTTTTCCTTGTGCGTCTTCTTTCGTGTTGTCCTATTTCTAATTTCGCGCAGTTCACAATCGTTTGCTAGAATGCACCGACTAGCCCCTCAAGATGTTGTAGCTTATTTCTTATGTGCGAAATATTCTTCATTGCGAACATCTCCTACGGTGAACGTGAACATCAGTTGCCTCGTTACAGTTTCCCGGTCATTGTTCGAATGCGAGTGACATTTCCTTGATATTTATTCCTTATTTTAGTTCGTTTTCTTAGCCTATGTGCTCTATAAATTTGAAGTTTTTGTAGGTATATACAGCTGGTGTCATTTCTTTCTCAAGTCAAAACTATATGAAGGCACCCTCAAGATACGGCTTCCGAATACGTATACCTGTGAATATCGACTATAGAAGAAGCCGTAAAGAAATCACGTGCCAAACCTTGTCAATGGAAAGAAAAGAACCACGCGCTTTCTTGCAGCTGAGTCAGCACAGCATTTTGTGCCTTAAACAAAAATACAAGGCTATAGGCACGCCAGTCCACGTAGCAAAACTTATGCCTGTGTCCTTTTTTCTCACTGATCTCGCTGTCATATTCTCGTTGTTTATGCACGCGTAAATACTGCTAAAGAAAGGAAAAGAAAAATTACAGTAGGTGAGCAAAGAGGGAAGAATTGTCCGTGAAAGAACGAACATGGCACGTGGGCTCAATCTACAACCGGTGCCTCTCTGTGCGCATGCTCAACCAATCACCATGGCAGGTGCATTCAGAATGTTTTGATCGTAAAACGCTACGCGCTCACTAAGACTGGCCGATACAAGCGGTTATTCTTACTTTTTTTTTTCTATAAAAAAAGTGGCGTATGGCTGCTTGTTCTTGCGCTTCTTTGATGGCAGAGTTGGTCCGGTGTAACCAGAGTCGTCAGCGCGTGTATGTCAACCTGTAGAGTCAATATTTCACCCCAAGCGTGCGAGCGAAGAATTGAAGACAGTTTTTGTCCGCCGCCCATTCCCCGCGGAAACGCCGCGGTCCATCAGAACTTGTATGACGGCGCGATTTGGCTTCTGCACAACATGTAGAAGGCACAAAAGCGCAACAGCGACTGTGGTTGATGAATTAACGGATACAGATCTCCGAAGAATGCATACGTTCGCTCGAAAGAACACTTCGGGTCGAAGGCAGCTGTGTGGCCCGACGGCAATGACAAGGAACACGAAGGAAACGATAACGACGACGGCCATATTTCAACGTGTCGACGCTATCTTATATAAACTTCTTATCCAGATGCTTACCACCACGTGACCTGTTATCTCTTTCATAAATTGCATGTGGTAAAGTCTGATCACTTGCTCGCTTAGCATTTTCACTCCTACGTTTTATTTTTAATCTGAACTTGCAGTTTCCCTCAGCTTCATGGGTCCTTATCTTAAACATCCTGCCGTCCAGTTCTTGGACCATCCCCCTTAGTGCGTGAGCGCCATCAAGCAGAGGATGATCGTCAGCAGCAGCAGCAGCAGCACTGCAATGAAATGATGACAGTGCAGTGTCACGGTTTATAGCGCCTCGGGCATCCTTCATGAATAAAATTGGTGATTATGATGACGATGATTAACAGTCATTAAAAACTATTGCTCTGGAAACGAGGGCTGCCGGAGAGTTATTGATAGGAAAAGAGCGAGAAGGCTTGATGCCCTCGAAGAGGAAGAAAAGCGCGTGGAGCAGCCTTCGAAAACGCCACGGTCTTGCTGCTGCAACCGTCACGACAGCCGTCGAAGTCGCTGCTTTTTCTTCTTCTGCCGCCGCCGCCACTCCACCGCTGCTCGTGCGAGCGATGCAATTTGCATATCAGTGTGAGAGAGGGAAGGGGCTGGTGTTACGCGTGGCTCCGGCAATCGGCGCGCGCACAAGGCACCAGCGCCGGGAGCGGCGGGTCGGTTCAGCTTCCGATGAGGCGCTTGATCCGTACCGTTAATCCGAGCCGCGCTCTGCCACCTGAGCTTCGAAAGGGCGCCGGGGCCAAGAGCCTTCCCGCCGCCCACCGACCCTGCACAGGCGTGCTGGAGCGCGCATGCGCCACAGCGTGGCGGCCATGATGGCTCCCGTGGGATGTATGCGCGTTCGCGGTGGGGAGAAAGGGAAACTGGGTTGTGCGGGGCATTCCTTCTTCGCTGGAAGTGCCTGCCGTCCTTCCTCACGCTCCACCATTCTTGCATTCTTACAGTTGCTTTTTTCTCTCTCCCGCAAATTTACGTCTCACCCTTTCTGTCACCCCTCCCATCATCAGTTCCGTATAGCGTACCGTTCCCCTTCCCCCCTTTCTCCTTTCCCTATATTTCCGAACGCTCCTCCAAGTCCTCCCCTGCACCACCACCCCTCAACAGCCACTCCACTTTACGCTTCGCTGAGGAGAAATTAATTCGAACGCGCAGTTTATGCATGCCGTTTCTTCTTCGCCTGTTCTGAGGCACTTTTTTTCCCCCTTTTCTGCATCTTTCTCGCTGTGCTCTTTTACCCAGATGGCAAGCGTTCTTCTTACATTGAGGGCACGTGGAATATGGGGGTGCTATTACTTCTTTATTTCTGAATCGGGAGCCGCCACGTTACTGTCGATTCACAGCTGCGATGGTGTTCTTCATATCTTCGGCTTCGAGGACTTGGCGCTGACGTCCCTATCTTCTGCTCATATATATACCCGTCGACATTTCCAATTTCACAGATTTCCTTTTCTTCCCCCTTATCGAACTATTTCCCTAACGAACAAGCCGGTTCATGCTGAAAGAAGACCCTGAATCTATATCGTAGTATTAGGATGAGGCTGCTCATTCCTTCAGCTTTCACATTTTAATGTTTTAAGGGCCCCCAAACACGTGCGCTATACACTATTCACATAGGCGTGCGCAGGATTCCTCATCAGGGGGTAGGGGGGGAGCGAAGGTTCATTGCAGCGCCCCCCCCTCCCAGACTTCGCCCCCTCCCCTCTCAGATGATCCTCCCTCCCCCTTGCACACGCCTATGACTATTCAGCAGTGCTGTTGCTCTCAGAGTTTGCCGATTATAAATTCTGCCGCTGGTGCACCTTAGTAGGCCTTAGTAGGTCCAGTAACGTCGTAATGGGCAAAAAGTTAAAAGGTGGTGCGCTGTACAAATATATTGAACTCCTGATGGTTTTGAGAGTATGATAGGCCAGAGTGAAAGAAAATGACAACATTTTTTAAAGATTCATTTCTAGAAGTGGAATAGTAGTGAAGTAATAATAAAGCACTAGTACATTCTCGTAAAAAACTGACAAAATCCGAGCCAATACTTTAAGCATAAACCGGAGCGTGTGTTAAGAAAGATAGACGTCAGACAGAGCCAGCTTAGGTTCTATTCTATGTGTAAATGCGAGTTCTTGCGGACACCGACACGTAATATACCATACAAAATATTTGCTTGTGATGCGTTTATGCAGTGTTGCTGGTGTAACAGAAAATAGCTAATATTGGCGAACATTAGCTGAGGTAACCATCTCTTATCCAACATTAGCATAATCATCATCATTGTCAGCCTGACTACGCTTACTGCACGGAAAAACCCTCTCCCATGTTTCTCCAATTACCCCGGTTCTGTGCTTGCTGCGACCACGTTATCTCCGCAAACTTCTTAATCTATATGATCAACACATCTTGCGCAAATTTTCTTAGACAACGGACGAAACAGACACGGACGGGTGCAATCTCCTCTTGATCTCCTCTGCCCACCTAACCTTCTAGCTCCCCATCGCGCGCTTGCCTTCTCTTGGAATCCAGTCGGTCACTCTTAATGACCAGCGGTTATCTTGCCTACGTGCTACATGCCCTGCCCATGCCCATACCTTAAGCTCTAAATTTTGATTAAGATGTCCTTAACCCCGTTTGTCCCCTGACGCACTCTGATCTCTTAGCAATCATGTAGTCATTTAGCAATCAATTAGTCATTTTAAGAAAACGCCAGTCACCATTATCCGACATTAGTCATCATTCAGCCATAATTAGCCAGCACGAGTCGGCATTAATCAGTACTTGGCAGTTTTGGTTTATCATGCGAGCAAATCGATATGCCAGAGCAATGCCGGTAACTCTTCGCTGTTGTAGCCAGTTGCATCCGCATAACGCGGAGAACATGTTCTAAACAAGACTGCCAGCGTAATTAATTATTTTCATTGGATGGCAGCGCTCGTGGCTTGTCATATGTCTAAATTGCTGCACAAAGTCGTGCCGAATATGTTGCGATCTTACAGTTTGGTTGCAGAGCGTAAAAGAAACGAAGCGCGATATCACTGCCTAATATTTACACAACTTTACATTTGCGCTTGGCTTTGCCAAAAGTGTATTTATTTTTTTTTTTGTTATAGAGCAACGTCAAAAAGAAAATAAAAGAAAGCGCGAAGATGGCTAATTATAACAATTTTTTCCACTTCAATAAGGTCGCTCCTTTCTTTCTCCTCTTTTATCCAGATGCCTTGCAAAGCGCCCGTGAAATTGGAGATTCACAAATGGAACATTGAACGAACGAATGGTGCACGCATACTTCCATCAAAATATGGACGATAAATCATGAACGTGAAGCGTGGTATATAAATGGAAAGGATCTACAAGGCAACATCTTGCTTATCATACTTTTGTTCTGCAGATCCAGGTAGACACTAAGCCTTGCTTTTATAAATCTTCTCCCTGCCGTACGGCTTTCTAGGATTTAAAGGTGAAAATTTGATATAATTCGGTCTGGTTGGGAAGGAACTTATGGTTGAAACAGAAGGACACCAACCAAGATAAAGAGTAAAAACTTTTTACTTTACGAAACGAAAAAAAAAAAGAAAACCCCCGACGTTTCGGTTCCCACTCGGATCCTACTTCAGGTGTGACTGGGGGGCACCAGAAATCAGTGTTTATATAGCCTTCTTTTCTTCAGGCCGTGGTGTTACGCCTGTTCTCAATGATTTGCCGAAGTTCGATGCGCTACCGAGCGTCTACTTTAACGGAGTTCGGCACATCACGGGGAACAGACGTGACCCCACGGCCTGAAAAAAAGAAGGCTATATAAACCCTGAATTCTGGCGCCCCTCCAGTAATCCCTGAAGTAGGGTCCGAGTGGGAACCGAAACGTCGGGTTTTTCGTTTTCGTAAAGTAAAAAAAAAGGGGGGGGGGGCGAAGCTTGCACTAAGCCGCGCAAGCCTTGAAACAGCGAAACTAGACGATACTGGAGAGTAATCTGGTTGCCTCTAGGTTGTTTGTAGACCTCAGCTAGGTGATGAGGGTTGTTTATAGGTTGCTTCTAGGTCGTTGCTAAGCTTCAGCTAGGTTGTTTCTAGGTTGTTTGTAGGTTGCCTCTAGGTCTTTGCTAAGCTTTAGCTAGGTGATGCTAGGTTGTTTCTACGTTGATCGTCAGCGCAGAGAGGTTCGAATTAAACCCCACACAGTCACAGACACGACACAGATGTCCAAACTCCAGTGACAGAAACTCGCGCTGAAACCAAGCGTTCGCACCTCTCATGGATCTACGGGCACGTCGTCGTTGGCATTGGCCTTCCATTGCTTCGGGCTCTTCTCGCAGCCGCCCGATCCGTCCTTTCCCGTTCCCTATTGTTGGGCTAACTGTTGCCTTCTTCATTTTTAGTGCATCAGTGGTGAGTAGTGGGATTTACCCACTTCCTTTGGCACATACCTGATAGGCCACACAGATTACGGTTGCCCTAAACAGCTTCGCTGTTAAGAAGTTTTTGTATTTACTCTTTACCTTGGTTAATGTCCCTCTGTTTCATCCATACGCTTTCTACGAAGCAATTCGCTTCGAACTTCCACTATCACGCATCGTGTTGTTGCTTAGAGTAGCTGGTACCCTGCCACAGATATAATTTAGCCATGGTATAGCAATCACGAAGCCAAGGCCGTGCTACACCGGCATTATGCAAATTACTCACCGGTAGCGTCGAAGCGCCATCTGGCGCTCCCCCGTCGTTTGGTGTCGTCTGCGGTGGGTGTTTCGGCGGCATTTAGCGGCGGATGAGCCGGCTCGTATTAAGCCGCGCGTCAGTGAGATTAGGCATAATCCACCAGCATCCCGCAGCGCAGCGCTCTAATGCTGACGGTGGCTTGAGCCCGCAAGTCAAGCCGAGGGGAGCTGATATTAATACGAAAGTCACCGCAGGCTGGTGGGGGGCCAAAATATCAACGCCGTTTGTGCGTACGTGTTGCCTGCGTGTGAGCACGCTGTTGGCGTCCACGGAGCATTGGGACAGGTTTTGCGAGAGTAAAAGCAAACATATATCGCCGCATTACATATGCGGGCTGACAGGTTTCTGCTTTATGTATCAAAGATCGATTTACAAATCTGGGCCAAACTAGGGTTCATTCAATGTTTCTTTGGTAAGGTTATATGACTGTGCACTTCATTCGCGTGTGGAAGTTAGTGGCTTCGTAAACTATATCGAATCACACAATTGCATCGGCAAAAAGTTCAACACCTGCGAACAAACACTTCCTTCCATCTAGTTCTAACTTCAGTATAGCTTCTATAGCAGTGGTAAGAAAATAACTTCGGATGAGTTTTTCTGCGTTATGCTTGTTGGCGCATGGTGTCTTCAAGATCAGCTAAAACACTAGAAAACAAACGACTTGGCAAAACTATGTATAAGTGGTCGTTTTGTTACCTTTATGTATTTATTAATTATTATTTTTTTTGTAGGAAAGAGGCGAAGAAAAAGGGGGCTAATCAATCTTTCGAGATATAACAGCTTCTTCGGGCGGCCAAACTTCGCATCTGATGAAGAAAACTGATCTAGAGAATTGTAGAAGTACACGCAGCTTTTCTTTTACAAGTCGTGCTGTATGTGTTTTGTATATTTGTCAGTGTTACTTCGCCTAAAACCACGAGACATCATGCAACGTCACTGCCGCTTCGTGTGTATTAAATCAGAATGCACTGCCACAAGTCCTTCAATAATAAAACTCACAGGGTCCCTTGTGCATTCACCTAACACGACTCGAAGGCGGAAGCCATCTTCTTTTTCCTCTCAGTCGATGTTTTTAGCGTGCCTCGATGCGCGCATCAAGAAAGAAAGCGCGCTTCGAGGCACCCTTGATGTGTTTAAAATCAGATGTGTTGATTCTGCCCCGTCACCTTCCGAAGCTTTGTCCAACTAGCGTGGTTTTGCACTGCCTCCAGGATCGGAGGCACGTCACCTGGTTTTGTACTGCCTCCGTGATCGGCCCACCTTTCACCAAGCTGCGGCGTCATGTGATGGCGGCATCATGTGACGTAACAAATTTAATTACGTCACGATGACGTAACAAATTTTAGCGATCTGTGACGTCATGATGACGTTGTACGGTGACATATTCACGTTTTGACGATTTTTTGCATCACTCGCGCTGTGCCCCACGCCGCGGGACGCCGACGGTCAATTTTCGCGTTTGATGAGGCATGTGAGACTTTCGCCTTAATACGTTGAATACAACCCACGGTCTGCATAATCGCGCAAAAAATGACGACGCCCGCTGTGGTAGCTCAACGGCTAGCGTGTTGTTGCGGTGCTTAGCTAGAGGGCGCCGGTTTGATTACCGGCCACGGCGGCCTGAGCATTAGGTGCACGTTAATGTACCGCGGGTCGTGAAAGTTCATTCGATTCAGTACGGCGTGCCTCATTATCGTATCCTATATTTCGCGCGCAAAACTAAAAATTTCACTTGCCTCCTTAAATGATCGTTTTATTTCGCTCTTCCCGATATATTACGCACATCTGCATCTCGCTGAGATCTAAAAAAAAGAGAACAAAATAACTTTCGAAAGGTCGGTTATTTTTAAGCGCCTGCGCACACCTCTGCATGTTATGGCGCTATGCATCTGAACAATGCTTTCATCTCTTGTTCCACGTGCTTCGCCGTAAACACCGAGAGAAAAAAAAAAGAACGAAAAAAAAAAGCGGATGTAATTTTTCTACTCGGCAACAAACGGAATAATGTATAGAGGCAAGCGCTCGGCGACAGATCTTCCTGCAGATGCTGCCATTCAAACCTCGCCGCTCGCGACTGGGAGTCTCCAGCGCTGTCAACAATACGCGCCGTCCTTATTTCGAGCGTCACTTCAAAAGGCTCGCGCAGACGGACAACTCCGCAGACACGTGAAAAAAGCGGCGGCAGTCTGGCGCGGCGGCGGACGACACAGCTCATACCATCTCCTCCGTCATTTCAAAAGACCGCGCATGGCCGATCAGGCTTTCACGGGTAACAAAAGCCCTTCGAAACAAACGGACTCTTCGAGCAAAGACAAACGCAAGGTCACCAGCTGCGTCGACGTCACCCGTCGCCCCATCCGTCAGCGGCCGCTGGCTGCTTGACGCGGACGCCGTTGGCGGCCATTGTTTTTCCGCCGAAGGAGGCTATTGTGCGCGCGCCGAGAACTGCCTACTAATTCGAATCTGCAGCGACCACCGGATCCCAACATAGTGCGCAGGACCTCTCGCATGGCCCGGCCGGAGACGCCGCCGCTGCTTGTTACTGCAGGACAGCCAATTCGTCAAAGCGTCGGAGCTGTGACGCAACGACTGGTAGCGCAGCTGCGAGACCAAGGAGTATGCCACGTCACGTGTTAAGGAAAGCTTTACAGACAGTTGCTTACACGCTAAAGGGGGGGGGGGGGAGAAAGTACAAGCGAGGACAACCATGTTGCACCTGCTACCTTCGACTGGAGGAGGGTTAATCAGAAACATGTCCACTTGGCTACCCTACGCTGGGTGAATAGGAAAGGGGAACAGAAGGATGAGAGAGAGAGAGAGTGAAGGAAATGGAAAAATGAAATGGGCGATAAATGTGCTTGACCCGTATGTGTCGGTTACACTATACATGAAGGAAAGAAGGTGACTTTTAAGGGCTGGTTTTTGTTTGTTAGCCACAATATTAATGAGAACTAACAGACAATAATGCCAAGGAAAGTATAGGGAGTGTTATTTGTAGTAATTGGAATATAAATGTGAAGAAGCGATGAAAGCACAAAACTGCCACAGACTCAATATGGTGAAGGTGATTAAGCTTCATTTCAATACTTTGTTTTCGCTTAATACAGATTATATAGGGGAAAAAGTAAAGACCAAGCTTTGTTGAATTTCGAGTTAGAACACTCCTCATTGCGAAGTCGCTGATTTCAATGTGACTTCTCGTACTTGTGCTGTCTTGCTGGAGGTAATTTCTTGAAACTTGTTATGTTGGTCCGTTTTGTTTCCAGAAAATGAGCCAGTTAAAAACAGAACAGAAGAGAAACGTCGTCCTACTTTATGAAGTAACAATTAACCCGTCCCGAGCCGATGCTCGTATATAAAGTAGTACATGCAAGTTGGTGGCGGGAACTTCAATGCGGCTCGTCACCTGTGTTATGCTTTTTTTTGTATTCTATCGCTTTCTATACCTACCAGACTTGTGCACGTTACAGAAAATAAGTAACCGATTACAATTACAGTTACTTCCTTTAAAGCTTAATTGATTACAATGGTCAATTACAGGGCCTGAAAAGTAACTGAGCAGTTGCACAAATGTAATCGGTTACTTTTGCGTTACTTTCGTTTAAATTTTATTGCCGTGACACAACAATGCAAGTTTACTCAAACTACAACGAACTACTGTGGCTTGCATGGTAGAGAGAAGGCTGGAGCGTTGCGTGAAGGCTGGAAGGCTTACTGTGGCTTCTGTGATATAGTGTTACAGGTTGTTAACATTCAACGGGAGTTGTTTTTCAAACTTGTCATCGGTGATTCTTCCACGTTTCCTCGTTAAGAGGAACGCTGTCTCAATGCAAGTGTTGGAGGGAAGGGTGGTATTACAACGTAGAAACACCTTGCGCACCAGCTCGTAGTTGCGCAGTGCTTCAGTGTTAGTGTCCATGTCCTATATGAAACGTCGCGCTTCGCTCTTGCTGGTCCTCGGGTAAGGTGTTGCAGATAAGGCCAAGGAAAAGGTGAAAAAATAGGCACTGTAAGGGCCTCCCACCTGATAGGATGGGGGTGGGGGAGTGCCTACAGAGCGGTCGCATATTTTTCGGAACGAGAACTATACCGTAGAAAACTGGTTACAACTTGATTTCGAAAAAAAAAAAGTAATTGATTACCGGTAAACAATTCCAAGGAAATGTAATGGAATTACCCAGAACCTTACAGTTTCGAAAATGTAATCGATTATATTACAAATTTCCATGAAAATGTAATTGATTACGAGTAATCGATTACTTGTAAAGCGTTACGTACAACTTTGATATATACGTGAGGCTTCCAACTTCTAAATACAAAAGTGTAATTAATAAAAAAAAGTGACACTACTATCGCATTTCAGTGCCCTCTTATAGCTGTGACAGTGTACGTGCAGACATGTGTAGACCGCTGTGTGCAACTATTGGCAGCTTTTTATTGTTGAGGAAAATAGGGAATACATGGGTGGTAATTAACACGTCGTGGCAAACAATGCGCTAATTAAAAGTTATGTGGAATTAATAATATGGCGTAAGCTATAGGTCAAATACAACATTTTCCTCCGGATTGTATCTTTTAGTCTAAATATTGCCGTGTTCACATGAAACACGATACCCAAATTTACACGCGTTTAACGTCAGTCGCATGCATAGTTCACAGCTTTTTTTCGTTTCCAATTTCTCTGTAGAGATAATATAATTCATAAGTGGCGTTTTTTTATTTTTATAAAAGAGCCAAGTCCACTGTAACGGAAACTGAGGAAAACGCAGTTTTTGGCTACTGACAATACGGTCGGACCTGCAAACTATAATTGTGGAACGAAAGCACGATAGGAAAGCAACTAGGACACAAATGAAACAGATTGAATGCGGCCACGTTGGTTGTTTTAGTCACGATTTTTGGCGCAGCGCTTGTTTAATGGATCTGGCTTAGTTTGATTCAAACAGGTGCAGGATTAGGCTCATTTTTTATTCGAAACTGCCTTTTTGAGTATACGTTACAATGAGGAATTGCCTCATTTTGATTACCATTGCTTTAAATGTGAAATATGCTTAGGCGCGCTTTGCATTCCCGTGAAATTTAGCCCAGTTTCGGTTTCTGTATTTGGTTCTTTTAGAGCCTCCCCTCCCCTCCCCCTTCCCCCCAAAAAACGAAAAATAAACGCCACATGTACACTTTGTCTGCGAAGAAATGTTATACCTTCACCAAGTGTCACAAGACACAGGATATATCAGAGGGTGTAGTATGTGCGACATGTTAAAACAAGAAAGTCAATAGTTTCAACGAATCAGCGCTTCAAGGAAGCTTTCCAGCGGGTTGGAGCAACTGTTGCGTAATTAGCAGCGACTGACCCTTTTGGATTACGTTCGCCAAAATATTTTCTTTTGACTGCGCTTTCTTCCATCACGCTGCCGCTTTCAACAGCTTGTTTTATAGTTTACCAGATTTTGCGCTTTGTTATCCAACTAGAAGCATTACAGCTAATCACGGATTTCGGAAATGTCCAATAAGGTTAAAAAAAGAATTAAAATTAAGGCGCGGGAGATAAAACGACCCTTCGAGTTGGGAAGTCAGTACATTTTCATTTCATCTTGAAAGATGTATCGCGCTTTAGAGTAAAAACAAAACGAAAATCAACCACTTTCGCTAAAAGAAGTGGAGAGCCCCTTAACGCGGTTGAAATCCGTCTGGGGCAAAAGCTACAGGGTCTTATTTCTTGGCACTCTTGTCACGAACGAAGAGGGAATAGAATAAAAAAGAACACCAGATGGTTGAGGAAGAAAATAAAGAGACGATCGTCGAGATGCTTGATAAGAGGAAAACGGAACGGGATGTATTGAGAACGAAGTTTTAAAAAATCTTGTGGTGGAGGATGAAGAAAAAAAAAAAAAGAGGATGAGACGTTCTGGAGCGGTCGCCGGTACCATGCACGTGCCGACTGCACTCTCCATATAGAACTTGACATTCGCACCGCGCATGCGTGTACAGAGACGGCACCGCGTCGCAGATGGCCACGCGGCGGCGCAAATTCTCGATTTAAGCCTGCCGGCTCAGAGCGTGCGCCGAACCGGCCTCATCTCGAGAGAAGTTAACACCGACGCGGCCTGTCCCCCTCCACCCCATCGCTCTCTCTCCCTCTCTACTTCCTCTCTCTTCCAACCTCTCACATCACAGCGCGACGCGACAGGACGGCTGGACCAGAGCGTCGAAAGCTGAGCGAGCACGCTATACAACGGGGATGCTTCCCTGCAGAAGCGAAGCCAAAACGCCTCTCGCCGTCGCACTCGCAGACTCCCGCAGAGCTCGTCTCTCGCGCACGGCAAAGCGCGGCTCACGCGGGCACTCTCGCCGATGAGACCCCCGGTTCGGACCGCGAGCGCGCCTTTGAACGGAAGGGATACTCGCCCGGAGGACACATAATCCTCGGCGCGCGCGCGCCCTGAACCCTGCCTAATCCGCGCTATTTGCATCCCATTCAAAAAGCCCCCAGAGGTCGCCACCGACTACCACCATTCCCGTAACACCCCCTCGTTTTCATTTTCCCCATGCACGGTCTGCTATGCCCCGCTGTCTCCAGCGGTAGGACCGGGGCGACTGAAACCGGCGTGGGCGCTACCACGCTAATTGATTGACCCCTTGTTCTTCCAGACCACCCTCCATCCCCTGGCTAGCTTTCCTTCGCGTTCCTGACGGCGCACGCGTACACGGAGTGGACGATGTGAGTTCTTTGGTGTCTGCGGCACCCGTCAGTGCGAGCCGATGTGGTTG
Source organism: Rhipicephalus sanguineus (assembly GCF_013339695.2). NCBI lineage: Eukaryota > Metazoa > Arthropoda > Arachnida > Ixodida > Ixodidae > Rhipicephalus > Rhipicephalus sanguineus. The sequence goes on from NC_051178.1 coordinate 200,226,470, forward strand.
CGATGGAAAGTGCTAGCGCGGTGCTTTTTTAGATTAAGGTACCGGCGTTCACGACGTCAAAATAAAGATATGCCTCTGGAGAGTCGTACATCGAAAAAAAGTCTAGTGACGTGTGCGAGGATGTGACGTGCTCTAAACGAGCGAGAGTCGCTTGATACACGGTACGTTTAGGTTTTTATATACACAGACGCACAATGGCACACAGGTCGCGTTCCTGACAGGTGCGTCGAAAACGTTTCTCTAACTGAAAATGCTTTAGCAGAGAGCTACAAATTTTAGTCCTATTATTATATAGTTCTCTTTTCTTGAGTCATACGATATTTATTAGGTGTACATAAAGAAAAATGTTAATTTATAAACACAATGACGATGTTACTCTCTGGCAGTGATAATGCTGCTTAGAACAACACATTTCACATTTTGACAAGCACGACATTATGGCTGCTCTTGACTTCAAACACGCAGCGACTGTCTCGTATAGCCAGACCGGCATGCAAGCATTCCGTGTTCCCTCCTCCGATACGGCAGAGTAGACCACTAGAAAAAAAACTTCAGGCTTCCGAGGTGAGCAGGAAAAAAGCCCTGAAAGTGAAAATAAATGTGGTGCTATTCCAGTGTCAAGACACCAGAGTGAGGACGCTGGACTCGCTTGGCCGCATCCCCCCTTCTCTGTCCCCGACGAAGAGCTTCGCTGGCTTCCCGCAGCCCGCGCTTCGGCTTCGTCGCATGGCTTCCGCGTTGGCACAGCGAGTTACAGCATCAGAGCTACCACCGCACCGGCGTGGAGTGGCAGGAGGGGCGGGCAAGTGCTGTTCTTTCTGGTGGTGGTCGGGAGCGCCACTTGTGCGGGGTGGAAGAAGGGACGACAAGGGGATAGCTGAGGCGCGATGCGGCTGAGAGATGATGGGAAAGAAGGATAGAGGGAGGGGAATTCTAACTCGATCGGGATTACCGGATTGCAGAGTTTGGCCTTTTAATCGGCCCCGCGTGACCAGAATCAATCGCTCGGGGACGCATTTTGATGCGTGCGTCTGTCGGAGGGTGGCTTCGCGTCCTGCCGGCAGCTGAGCCCTGCAGGCACGCAAAGGACGGGATTGAAGGGCCATGCCAGAGAGAGAGAGAGAGAGAGGCTGACGGCCCGCCATGCTGCGGCAACATTCGGACCTGCGGCGGGAAGTGAGAAATTGTGCTTAGAAAGGCATGCAGGTTAACCAGAGGTATAGTTGTGGTTGGCTACCCTAAACGAGGGAAGGGTGTAAGGTAAAGAGGCACATCGTAACTTCTTGAAATATACGCGGTGCTTTTAATGTGTACCACGAAGACATGCGAATATTGCCAGCATAGCCAACAGGTTGTTTTTTTAATCATTACTCTAGAACTCTGTTCGTATATAACTAGTGGAGCCTTGTTTCGTTGATCCAGCACTGTTCACGTTATTTGTTTGTCTGTGCTGTAGCGGGGTTCGACATTAATTATGCGTACGAGTATCTCGTAACAGTGGCAAATGTCGCACGTGCGGTTGTCGGCAATTTCAATAAGGAAAGCACAGAAGTTGGTAAATACGGCTCTGAGAACCAAGCCGTACATCATAGCACAAGCCCAGGTGATATGTGTAGATGGCCTGGGGACAATTAACGAGCGAAAACTAGAGACGCTTAAAATTTTTGAGCACCACAGGAGAGATTGTGTAGTGAAACTTGAGAAAGTGGAGCGACGGGACCTCGTCACAGGTCTCTTTTGACACACCCTTATGTCACGCATGGGAGAGTTGTGCATTTTTAGTCAATAAAAGAGACAGCATCGAGGTATATGCTGTATCATCCGAAAAAGCGATTCAGCGTGGCAGTCATGCCGACAGGCTTTCCTTATACCGGAAGATTTCTTTCCCCGTCGCTGCCGCGCTGGTGACTCCTACATTACCGAACGTATCTAAAGCGCGCCATAATTGCAGCGCTTGTCATATACCGCGCGTATGCCTTCAACAAAGAAATAAGGCGGGCAGGGTGTGCGAACGCGCTCTTTGAATCCACGGGGACGCGCACGAGGTGTTACGAACATGTTTTCCACGCGCCACACGAGGCCCACCGCTACTCGCGCTGGTTACACAAGTGGCGGCCGGGCAAAGCTGGGGCGATGAAAGGGAGAAGCAGGGTGCGCGCCTGGGAACACGGGAGAGCCGTCGTTCGCCAACCAAATTATGCAAACGACGTCACCTCTTTCAAACACGCTTTCGTACGTCAGCCAGCTCCACCTGCGTCACGTATGCCGTCGACCGAGCCTATGACGAAGTACTTGTTGACATTGGGACGGTGACGTGCACGTATACACGCCTTCATAGGAGTGGCACCTCTGACGTATGTAGTATGACGATCGCGCTGGCGGTCTCCCGAGGTCGGAAAATTACACAAGTACTACGTGAAAGATAGATGACATAAAATTGTGGCACTCATTTTACAACCTGCGGGTGAGATAATCGCCAGCAGCGAGTGTTCGCGTTATGACGTAGAGCTTGCGGAAGAAGAAGGACGGATAACTGCTAGGTGTGGTAACTCGCATAATTCGCGTCACTGTGCATTACAACGCTGTGACTAGGCAGCAGAACGCGTGAACAACTGATGTTACGAGTAGAGGATGGCTTTCGACGGTGACCGAATGTGACACACATGAATAGGCTTGCAGAGTTTATGACGCAGTTGGAGGAATCGGTCAATATATCGAATTTGAACGAACGTGCGAATAGAACGTATAATATGTGGCACTATAGGAGAGTATAAAATATTCAGTAAAGAAACAACCACTGACAGGTAGCGCTGACTTGCATTTTCTGGCGTGATGATAGCTCGTGATTGCGATAATCTGCGGTGACGACAGCGAATGTTTTGTGATGATGCAATAATCGAGCGAACGGATATTGCTACTTTTTTCAATATTTTCACCGACCTTGATGATGCAGCATAGAAGCGAGCACTGCGATGCCGAAAACAAGATCAACGGTCATACATGTTGTTATACGTGCGAGGATATTCTTGTTTTCTAGATACTCTTGCGCGCTTCTAGAATAAATGTTTAAGTTTTGCGCTACTGCCATGTTTTTATCCGTCGCTCTTTAGATAAAACGTCTGAAAGCAGGCAATCAAAGCACCACGATAAGAATACCATCGAGTGTGTTTCTCGTTGCATAATGTACAGTTTACGCTCACATATGGAGAAACTTTCTAGAGCGCATAATAGGTCTAATTCGGGATGAAGGCTTGGTTTATCTGCGTACATGTTGCGCGTAACCTGGTTCTTTAGACAGCAGCATATAGTCCGCTCATTTTCTGTCGGCTGCCAAAATTCGCTACTGCCGTGGTGATAAGTAAACTGTGACAACTGAACTGAGGTGTTGGACACACCATCTATTCCCACTGCGTTGTAAGTAAATTAAAATTCCGTACTTCGAGTCTGTAGCAGAGAGGGAAGCCAGCTAGATTTTAGTGTTTTATTAATTTTTGTTTCCTTTTAACCGAAGCAGGTAAAGACAGTGATTCTTTGGAACGATGAACGGCTTTAGATAAGGACGGTTTACGCTCGCTACGCATACAGCTGCTCAACAGGAATTCCACTACGTTAAGCGAAGCGTGATGGTGTGGCTCTATATTGCTGAGTCACTGTTGCAGCTGAACGCACGGTGCGTTTCTGGAAGTCTTCTACCGAAGACGGGACTATTTTTTTTCTCTTCCGAATGTTGCACAGAGGAATTAAATGCGATCAATAAATTCGATCTTCTTCATGCTCGCTCGCGCTCGAAAGTGCACCGTGTTACTGGGATACAAAGACGTCGTGACGGTTAACTGAGGATGAACTATTGCGTCATATTATTCATCAGGGTTTTTCATCCGTTCTTCGGATGTATTTTTGTTGCCGATATTCCGCCTCCAAATTAATATTTTACTTCGAACATTTTTTTTTTCAGCGCAACGTCAACATTGAAATCACTCTGCTTGCTTGAAAAGCAGAATGAATCACCAACTAGCCCAGTCAGCCATATTGAAATCACGTTCAATGTTGATACTTCTTGTGTCGAAGTTCACTTTAAAAGCTAAACTGTGCAACGCGTGTCCACATACTATCACGTAAGTACAGCTTGCGACAGACATTCTCGTACCGGTCACCCACCGGCGATGTCGTTTGCGTAAGACCTTTATGTCACCCCCTGCCGCGAGCATCTTGCCATTTTTTCGCATCGCAAGAAAAGCGAGCGATTACGGGTCATTCTAAAAGGCTCCAACGCAATGAGTGTAGAAGTAAGAAAAAAGACCGTCAGGAAATCTTGAACGGACAGATCAACGTTATACTGCTGACGGTTCAACAACTCCACTTTCAGGACTTGCCTCAGCGAACACAAGGAACCGAACTTGGAGCTTTTATTCGTTTCGTTCGGCATACGGTGACGCTCCTCAAAACGTCCGTCATCTGCACTCTGCGAGTCGTCAAGAGGAGTTGCGTAAAACGGTTTCGTTCATCAATAGGAAGGCCGTTATGTCACGCACGCGCGATCCTCCCTTCGTCACAAAAGCAAGTAAAAGTGAAACGGGACGTAATGCATCCTGGTGTAGGTGACGAATAACGGGCATCGTCTTTCTTGCCTCGGCCGAGCAATTGCGTCATTTCGTGGTTCCGCGAGCGCTAATTGTTCGCGCCTGTTCCGCCTCGTTCACTATGCACTAACTGCAGGCGACCGTTTACTTGAATAGGAGTCCTCGTATACGCTTGTACCTTGAATGCGGTGAATACGTGAAACGTGCGAAAGCGCGCACGTTGGCGCCTGCTATACCCGTTCAAGCTGTACCCGTTGTCGCCAGCTGTACTACATATATCGGATCGTCGTCTAAATCGAACAATAGCGTGCATGCGGCGGCGTGTACCTTTCATGCGGGCATATTCGGCATTCATTGAAGTGTAACCGAAAGCTAGGACTTATCGAGCGTGTTTGAATCCGTGCTAATAGCACTCAGTGCTGCAGCTAGAGCACGTGCCACTGCACGTGAGGAAGAGACCAGATCGGTCTCGAAATGTACACAGTACCTTAAGGCTCCGCTGGTACGTGCCACTTTATCCTCGATAATATTCCTCCCGACAAGACAGATTTCTGTCGAAGACGTTTGCATGTATGTCCCTTTCAGACACTGCTGTACTCGCACTCGTAGTACGTGTCGTGTTTCAATAGCACAAACGAAATATTTGCGGCAGTTCACCGTCAATCGGAGTAGAAAGCTGCCAAGTGGGATGGATGACTGTCTGTAAACGTAGGCGTGCGCACAGGGGGTCGCCCCCCTCCCCCCCTCTTGGTCACCTAAGGGGGGCGCCAAGTCGGCCCCACACCTTTATTTAGTCGGACCTGTTAAAATACAGGGATTTTAACGGGCCTGTTTTTGCAGTTCTTGGGGATAATGGCGGCCGCGGACTCGATCCTCATGTTGCATTTCCAGAATTGTCTGCTTCCCACCTTTATTGCAGTAAAGCCGGCGACCAAAGGCAGGCCGTCGTGAGTAGCACGTAATCGCTTTATTTTTATTTTTGCATCCATTGCGAAGCTTCGATCGGACTCGACGTACGTGTGAAACTTGGCTCCCCCCCCAAGGGAGAACCTTGTGCCAAGCATATATGAATCGCTCTGATCCGATTTTCGTTGGCTTGATCGTATGATGATCGTTGGCTCGATCGCCCATCTTACGAAGTGTAGCTGTGATGTATAGGTTTAGATCAAGCTGGTTTCGGCCTGCATGATTACGTCACCATTTTTGTCGAGTTGACTTACTATGGCCTGCCTGCGGTTACAGATGTGGTGCTGTTTGTTGCGTGGCGGCAAGCGGGTTACGTGATCCTTCACGCTCGCGCAACACGCGTCGTTGCAGAACTGCATCGCTGCCGCGCTCCGTTATGCGCGCTGCCGTTGCGTTTGCTGCTTGATGCTGGAGTGAGCGCATAACGGCGTGTCCAGTCTCTGCGGCTTTTGATTAGGTTCCCAGGCGGCGGTATACAAATGGCGTAATCGTGCGCAACGTCCTTTGTGGCGGTGGTCATGTCACAATTGCTCCTCCGCAAGCCTCACTCCCGTGTACTCCGCGCGTTCTGTCGCTTAGGGAGGCCCCTTCGTTTATTCAACTTGGTTACATGTTCTTCGTTCTTGCAGCGTTAACTTCGCGACGCCAATGGCCATAGTTTATATCAGAGATCATAGCGCACACTTCCGCGCTTTGTTAATGTTGAGTGGTTGTGTCAAGACAACCGACTGTCAGAGCTCCTAGGAATCGGCAACTATACCAAAAGAGGCAATTCGATGCCATTTTCGCTCTTTGTGAAATTCGCCCCATCAGCCCTGTGTCACAAGAGGACTTAGTCGCGCCGAGTCAACGCTGCTGTATAGAGTAAGAACACGATCGGCCTACGCTCCTGCATGGTTGTTTGAAGTAAGGGGCGCTCCTTCCACGTGGTGCACTGAGTGCAATGAACCTGGGGATACACACCAATACACCTGGTCCTGTAAGCGCTTTTGCTCCGAAAGGGAGACACTAATGGACACCACGAAGAAAAGAGGGTTTCCCCACGGTTGCTGCGAAGACATTGTATTTCAGGCAGGTGTGCGGGTGATTCGCAAGGAAGTGGCTGCTATACGTTTTCTACGAGAGACAGGTTTAAGTGGTGTATGGTGAGACATACTACATGGAAAGTGTCGCTCAGCCGGAGCAATTGCCGGCCAGGTATGCAAGGCTAACCCCACTTGTGGCAGCATCATCACCGCCACCACCACCACCCTGGCCTACTGTATTTACTCGAATTTTATGATTACTGGTTAACACATGCGTAATGTCGCCCAGTGTTGGGTAGTGTTGGCTTACCTTATGCCAATGCCGGTTAGTGTTGCCATATGTTGGCCGAATAATGATATGTGGCGGCTAACTTGTGGCGAGTGTTGGCTAATGCCACATATGTAACCACAGGCTGGCCATAAGTAAGTCAACTCGACAGAAAAGGCGACGTAACCATGCAGGCTGAAACCAGCAGCACTGTCATTCCCTCAATTTCAGTCAAATGATTGAGTTGTTTACTCATTTAATTTTATGCGCTGTCGCACTCTTTCATGCACGTGTCCGCCATTCATTGCCAGATTCTTGACATCACGGGAGTGGCAAATGAGGTGCATGCCGAATAAAGACATCAAGAGAAAAAAAACTATGTGCGTCGTAATATGTGCCGGAGCCCATCAGTATACATGCAGGCAACAAACCCGAGTTCGTACTGCCTGATTTTTTATCGCAATAGCAGTGATACGCACACTTCAGGAGCGTGAGCGACATGAACGCCGGTGCTGTCGTGATATCACCAAGTCCCGTGACTTCAACTAGCTTATTTGTTGCATACTACCAGCAATCTTTAGCACTACCTAATGTTGGCTGAATTATATATAACCAATGTCGACTGGATGACGGCTAATACTGGCTGTCTGCCATTATAACGCCACGCTTGTCTTCATTAAATCTCAATCCAATCGCAGAGTTGTCCACCAATTTTTTGAAATCTCTCTTTTCTATTTCTAACCCCTAAAGTCGCATTTGGTCAAGCTACTGGCTTTCCTTTCTATAGTTCTCTCTCTCTCTCTCTCTCTAAACAAGAACAATATACGAGACCAGATGAATAAACAAATTCGTAATCCCCGTTTACCTTCACATTTGCTCAAAAGAGACGCTGAGTTTCGTTGTCTTTCAGTTTGATGAACGCTTCTAGGGTATAAACTTCACTAGGGGGGGGGGGGCACGTCTTAGCCCCGCCGAAGACGCCAAGGCGCGTCGTGCGACGTCCACGTTTGCCCCGCAGCGGGGTCTTGCGCTGTGGCCCATCCATCAGGGCGGCCGACGGCTCGATTAATTTCCCGGCTCCGACGTCTCGGAATCCTTGACGTGCCCGCGAGGCTATAGCGGATGGAGGCGGCTCCTTCCTAGGAGCATCCTTCTCGGCCGCTCCTTGCCGCCACCGCTTCAACCGAGATGTAATCACTCGCCAATGCTCGCGGCGGCCATCCCTGCAACCCTCATCTGTCATGGCGCGTCCCGCGCGAGGAGATATCGCAGGAGGGCAAAAACGTTATAATAAAAAGGCCTAGCCCGTTTCCACATTTCGCGTGTCTTATACGCTCTCACTCTTCGGCCCCGCCTTCCCACTTTTATTCTTTCTTTTTGTGTGTGTGTGTGTGTGTGTGGGTGCGTGTGTGCACCATGCGTGTATATATAATACTGAAGCCACGTCATTGACAACGCGGCAAGCCTTTAGTTCGCGCTTTTGCTTGTCATTTGTCACTGGCATTTGAAGCTTCGGCGACGTTTTCTTCGTTGTAAGCGTCGTAGCGTCTGTAATAAAATATTACTTCCGTTTACAGAACGCGGCTCAAGATGGAGAAACTAAGAGGTGGTAGTGAGGGGAATAGATGATAAAAGTCTGATATTCGTTTAAAAGGTTATTGATGTACGATGTGTCATATAGATAAATGTAATGCGGAAAGGCAAGGGTGTTAACAGGAAGATAAATATCAGGTTTGCTACCCTTCACTAGGCAAGGGGTAAGGGGAGCCTTGAAAAGTATGAAAGAAAAGAATGAGAGGTAGGAAGGGAGGGAGAGAGGGGGATAGGTAGAAACACACACATACACACGGGAGAGTCATAGTCGTTCAACAAGGCACGCTTGATGATGAAATGAACTTTATTTGGTCCTGGAGAACCCCGATCAGACAACCCACGAAGGGGGGTGGCACGCTTCTCGTAGAAACTCCAGCAGCGCTTCAACTTCAACTTCGTCGCTTTCTGTCACAAATTTCTAATAACAGCAACGCGCGCTATGTTCGTGCACCGATAGATGCAAAAATGAATTCCTTTCAACGTTTCACAGATTGCGACCCGTTCCCTTTTGAACGCTGCTAAAAGCAAGCGCTGAAAGCTTGAAAACTACACAAGTTTACTTATTTTTAAAGCTTATGAGATTTCGGGATTATTGCTGGCAAGCTTCGAGAGCAATCTTCTGATCTTCTGAATCTTCTCTATATAGGCTATAAGTTCCTTTTACGCGTCAATGAAAAAATAGTTTAATGCACGGTTGGCCAAACGTCTTTGTACCATACCCTCCATGGTGGTCTAGTGCTTATGGCGCTCGACTGCTGACCCGAAGGTCGCGGGATCGAATCCCGGCCGCGGCGGCCGCATTTCGGTGAAGGCGAAATGCTGGAGGCCCGTGTACTTAGATTTGGGTGCCCGTTAAAGAACACCAGATAATCTAAATTTCCGCAACCTTCTACTACAGCGTCCCTCATAATCATATTGTAGTTTTGGGACGTAAAACCCCAACAATTATTATTATTATTATTATTATTATGTCCTTTCACGAGCGCTTTCTCTGTTGCTTCTGGAGTAAAAAACGACGCGTAACAGCCGCAAGAGAGCTTTCATGACGTTAGCCTCACTGTCATTAAAAGGCATTGTTCAATTTCCCGAATACCGCCTTACCGGTACTTTCATTCGTCATGAAGTTTATTGCTACTTTAACTGCGAGTACTATATGTTTTCGCCCTGCTCAATGTCCAATGCATTTTTCGAGCAAGTAATAGAAAGGAACATGACGCGTTCGCGAAACCATAAGCCACACAACTGCGCAGATCGCCATTTGAGGCCATCGAGACTACAGCAGCAACCTCGACCAATTGCGGACCAGCCCGGTTTTATGGAAGTACTCCAGGGTCGTGTAATTCCTCTCACCATTGGCTAAACTGTCGCTGAGAGTTGGAAACGATAGGCTGGGTTTTTCTGCCAGGGATTTCTTGCCAGAGTGGAACGGCGACTAACGACGAACATAAAAGCTCGCTGGCGGCGCACTTAGCGCTTCAACTAGTCTCCTTACTCACAATCACTACCGTGCTTGCTCCTTAGCAGGCGGTAGTGTGAAGAACGACTAAGTATATTTTGAAGAGAGGGCTTCACCTCAAATATTCTTCGCAGTTCTTTTTTTTTTTTTAAGAGGGTTGTAGTGACAAATACGGGTACCAGTAGAGAAATGGAGAAGGCGGTTGTTGTGGTTGTTTCTGGGGCTAGCTCCGCTTTGTTGCTGACTGTTTAGCCGTTGCGCTCTTGATTCCATAAATGCTTACCCCACCCACACCGTTAAACGCATACTATGAATTGGTGGAGGTTCTGTGTATTGTAAGGCATACTATCAGGGACGCTAAGGAAATAACTATTTTTCTCGTATTAGTAAATCACTCTTTCGCAATCCCAAAATCACTACGCTTGCCGTGAGGAGTAGGAAAAACTTTATTGAGCAGGTAAGCGAGAAAGCGTGCAAAAACAAAGTGCGAGTGGCGACCACACCTTCAATTTCCCGCATCAGTCGCTGTGACTTCATAGATTTCATTGGCCTCTGATGGGCCCAGACGCTTAACGCACCAAGTTTCAGGAAATTTCATGTAGCCAACGTGGCCAAAATACGAAAAAAAAAACCGCTTTGAAATTCGTGACGTCACGTGTGGAGATTTCGGCGTGAAATGAAAACATGAAACTTTGACCTTGATTTTCTCCCCTATTAATCAACCTATCACGGTGAAATTAAGAACAGTAGAATTTTCAGAGTATAATTTATAAGTATAAATTGATTAACTGTTTCACTTTAGTGTCCCTCTATGCTGATCCTGCCCACATCTTGCTTTCTTGAGGTGCATTAGACGCTGTAACTTGCAGATCTCGCACAATCTGCCCTTTCAACGTCTCACGCGGCCAACTTAGACCTAAGGCTGGATTCGGGAGAATGTTACAATCACCGCGGAGAACCCGTAAGTTTAAAACACATCTTAGACGCAAATATCCAACACAAGCTCCCTGTATGTTCGACAAATAAAGAGTCAGCGCTTCCGGCCTGATCGCCGATTGCGGGCTCCTCCTCCAAGGCGTAAACGGATGAGAAGTGCCACATCATTCGTATCGCATTCCGGCTTAATACGAGCGTGAAACTCTTTGTGACGTGGCTGAGTAATGTGACATATAGATCCCACTCACGGCAGTCGAGAATGTGTGCACCTCAAGTAAATTTATTTCTTGCTTTTTTTAAATACAGGAACGACAGTTTGTAATCATTTTGTCCTCTCGAAAGTAAACCTGTTGATGTCGCTCCGAAACCGCCACATCACTGCCAGGTAATTTTTCTTAGCGCACGTTTCGAAATTGAAACTTGGAAAATCGTGACATCGCATGGTGAGCGGCATATCAGCGATGAAAACAGTTCAGCATATGTTGGTGCCAATGCGCCTTTATAGTGTTGAAAAAAAAAAGTATGGTGAGAAAGCACAGAAGCTTTTTAAAAAAAGGTAAATGTATATGAGGACAGGTTGGTGCTTATGTTCACCAAGATGCTCACCGAGAAAGTTCATCAAGATGAACACTCAGGAGACGCTGGACACTTGCAAATTGTTTCCTAGCTTCCGCACTCTCAGCAAAACTGTCATTTTCCAAGAAACAAATGCTACATAGACACAAAAACACTGCAAACATATTGCGTAAGCTTCAGCGCGATATTTTGGATAAAATAAAAATATCGCGCAGAAGCTTACGCAACACTGCCGTCAAAGCCTGCTTAACATTAGCTGTATTAATCCGCTGTCTTCGCCGTCATTGCCCTTTTGTAATTCTTTCCTTACAATGATCTACCTTCAGTGTCAACAGGTGGTCTGCTATTTGTTGGCTGGCTGGCGAATTCAGTGATTATTTCAAGTTGGCGCATAAACACCGATTCGACCTTAATGAACTCAATTGGGATGACTCCTAATTAATTTGGAGCAGCTAACATGCTTCAGGATGCGATATCACTGCTGACAGCCTTATCAGCCTGCTTGGGCCTATGGTGTCAAGTTTGCATACACCTAACGAGTCGCTGTAGCCATTCTAAAGCGGTATACGTGAAACGAAGACATATCATCTACAGCTATAAAGGTCCAGTTCAAAAGCAATGTAATTGAGGCAGACAGTTTCATATCGACATTATCAAGCATGATGTATACATGTAAGGAAGCTTTCTTCTCAAGAGAGCAGGCTGCGGGCACGATTCTTCTTTTGCGCTCACAGCATTTCGACGTTCCCGAAGAGAGGAAGGACGGCTCCTTAATCAACGCTGGGAAGGCCTGCTCGGATGTTTGCTAGTCGAAGTGGTGAATCGTAGACAAAAGGCCGTAGGTGCGCACCTACGGGTTACATGCTGGCACACGCGATATTTCTGGGCCAGGGTCTGTGAGACGCTCCAGGAGCTCTGACAGAAATTGTACGAAGCGCGCGCGCGCGGCCCCATAAAAACCTGGCAGAGTTGCTCCAGCTCCAAAAAACAGAGCGACCCTGCAGGACCGGACGGGCATCCAGTGCTCAAGTCCGAGAAGACCCCTCGGGGGCACCAATCTGGCCCGCTCGACATTTTACGACCCGCGTGCAAGCCTCCTTCGGGGGCAAACTGCGACGCACGCCCGCTTCCAAGCGGTCGTTGTTTCAGCTAAATCCCTTAGCGCCGTCCGGGCAGAAAGCCATTGTACCTAATTGAAGCGAAACACGTCCTGTATATTTGGTTCCCATCTCGCTCCTTCCTTTTTCTCTACTTCTTCCGCCGCATTGCAACTTCCTTTCACGGGACGTTCGTGGGCTGAGATTCCTCCTCGGAGAAATCGAGCAAAACAGCTGTTTCGAGAGTTGCAAGTATACGAATGCCTGCCTCCCCACCGGCAGTTGCCGTCGTTCGTGCCCAGCCTGCGAGCTGCAATCCAAGTACACATAAATAAGCAGTATAGAAGACTGGGGAAGCCGGTGTGTATGCGCGCGTATTACTATGAACGCATAAAGACGGCAGGCAGTGCAAATCCCGCATCGGAGGAAAGAGAAACAAACGCGGACTCAATCTGGGAGGTATCTACAGAATAGTTTGGGCGGCACTGCCGAACGCTGCTGCCGGACCGAGTGGTGGCTCTGTGTTTCGCCGGCGTATCAGCGCTCCGTAGGAGAATCAATTCCGCAATCGGTAGCCAAAGAGGACTGCGCACGTGATTCGCTTTCTCAGGGAAACGCGTTCTCATGCCGCAGTTGTCCTGCCGGATGGCGGTGTTGCGTTGGAACGCAAGGGCTTCGCTGTTAGCGACGAGCTCCTGCGGGGAAAGGTCCCTTTTGTTGGCGAGGGAGAGGCCGCGAAACAAAGGGAAATTCGAAAGAGGCGGGTGTCAGAACCGTCAAATCACCCGAGACCGGCGTCTTGCGATGTCTCTCCAGACTGTCCTGAAACATCCCGCATTCTGTACGTGTCACCATATTGCTCAGGAGGGATGCGGGCCCTGACCTTCCGGGTTCCCAAATCACGTTTATATGTAATGAACTGCAGCCGCATAACGGTCGCCTTCACGCTATAGCTGTAGCATCTATCGGCAGCTTGGAACATCAAGTAATACAATATTTCCGCTCCTTAGACAAATAACGGGCCCTGTACGCACCAGGTCAACGATGGATGAGGTGCCTATCGATTTGCTTCACGAAATGTAAAACATAAGAACGAACGTTTTAAAATATGGTTGCGAGAATGACATACAGTTGTATTCTATCCCGTACCACCGCAGCTGCTGCATTTTTACGGACACACTTTCTCCCAGTCACACATGCAAGGAAAGACATGCTTGCTGCGCCAATTCTGAGCGAAACATGTAACGTCGAAATAGAAATTTTCAGTTACATTACGGGGATAATAGATATTCATAAACGATAACTGAACTGTCCCTTACTCGTTATAACCGCGACGGCCTGGTAAACCACAAAAATCCTATTTGTTACTCTCGCTACTATTACGTACTACTATTACTACTACTACTATTATTATTATTATTATTATTATTATTATTATTATTATTATTATTATTATTATTATTATTATTATTATTATTACTACTACTACTAGTACTACTACTACTACTACTACTACTACTACTACTACTCTTACACTACCCACTACTAGGGCTTGTTACTGCTATCTACTTTTCTTATACTAATAGTACAGCTGCAATAGTGCCGCCGCTGTTTGACGTATACTCTTTCGCTCCTCCAGCTTCTCTCCTGCTTGGTACGTCTTTCAAATACCGCGTCAACATAGGAGTCGATACCAAGTAAGGAGTCAAAAAAGAAGAGGGGTCAATATTGGGATGGTTAAACGAAGGTCATGCAACTACGAAGGTACGCGAACGTATGAACTACGGCTGCGCAGAACGGCGAGAGAGTGAACTTGAAGAGAAAAAAAAAAGAAAATTACACCATCTCCCGCTAAAGGGGACCATGAGGCGATGCGAAGCCGGAGCACTTGCACGATCGCGTTCCGTTGGCGTTCGTTGGGCATGCTACCGACCTCGCGTCGTGGAACGCGAAGAGGGACGCTACGCGCGTCGTATCTTCCATCTAGCCTGGCCGTTAATTCTCACAGGGCGAGCGGGGAACGCGGTCGACAGGCGGGCGAGAGGGGGGCAGCGCAGGAGAGGAGAGAGAAGGGGAGGGGACGCGCATGCGCTCGAGCTCATCGCGGCGTTGCGCTGGAGAGAATTTCGTCATGTCTAGCCCGCGTTTCAGAGGAACAGTGGAAAGGGGGAGGGGAGAGGGAAAGTGGAGAGGGAGCGTGGAGAGGGGAAGGGGAGAGGGTGAGTGGAGAGGAGGTGTGTGGATAGGGTATGAGCATGCGCAGTAAGGGTGGTCACGCCGCACACCACCACCACCACCACCACCACCACCACCACCACCGGATTGAGCTCCGCCTTAAGATACTTCGCATCTAAAAAAATACGAAGTGGGAAATCAGAATATGCTTTCGCGTATGAGGAATAAGAGGGGGGGGGGAAGTGGAGGGGGGTGTTGTAAACGCAGAAGCGCGTGCGCCAAAACGAGCGCACGCGACCTCTTCCAAAACTTCGCCACGGGAGCGAGAGCAGCTAGGCGACACGTGACAGTCCCGTCGCGGCGTGCTTTCGTCGTGCGACCTCTTTGGTTGCACGACCAACACCATCCTTCCCCCTCTCTCTTTTTTTTTCCTTCTCTTGCTGTTCTCCATCTGGGACTGTCGGAGGTGCGACGCACGCACGCAGCGCCTGCAACGCAAAAGCGGCCGACTGGCCGGTCTCTCGATACGTGACACATTCAATAAAAGAGAGCCGAGCAGCGTACGGCGGGACCCGCCTAATGCGCTAATGGCCACCGCCGCTGCCGTTTCCCCAGCGCCGTCCCGCTACTGTAGTGCGGCGTGCAGCTCCTCTCCCGGCCTGACCCGAGCACCGGCGACAACTGCTCCACGACGGGAGAAGCCTGCAGCCGCGGCGCGCACCGTGTACTATACGTGCAGTACGTTTGCGGGAGGAGTGCCAACTTCGTTAGGAGTAATTGCCGCCGCTTCCAGTTGGTTAGGTCTGCCCTGCAGTTGACGGCACTGGCTGTCAGAGATTCGGCTACCGCCCAGACCCGCCACGTTCTTCCACCTTTCGGCCGGCGCGCGATTGCTAATGAACACATCCAACACGAGGCCATCTCTTTCTCTCTTCTGCGCTGCGCTTTTCATTCGATTGTGTGCGGTGCACCTCCTCTAAGGGCAGCAGAAGATTCGCATTGTCGCGACTATACGCTGCACGCTCTAACGGCCGGCGCACTCTCGCGTCACCCCTCTGAGAGAGCAGTGTTAGCGCTTCTGGTGGTGGAGCGATGAGGACTGTGGCCGTAGTACCTGTACTTGTAGTGTCGATGTGTAACTGCTGCCATAACCGATACTTGAGCGCGCACAGACAAGGACAAAGAGAGGTGACGACAACACATACCACTGCTGCCATAGTTCCGTGTCAGCCGTGGTAAATACGCTTCTGCGTAATTTTTATCGAGCATATGAAATCAATGGGCGTCACACAATGTGAATTGCATAAGAGTGGGTCGTCAAGGTTGCCAACCCATTACACAGGGTTTCAGTCATTATTCATCATCATCACAATCAACATCATCATCAGCCGCAACATCAACGCAGTGTGCAGCTACGTGGACGCACGCGTCTGTAAGGCAATGGCTTTACAGACGCGCAGTGGGTACTTCGCTACTTTGCAAAATGACGATGAATTATGGCGCACCAGATGGCTTTCGCCTTCGATTCCTCTTAGGCGAATGCATTAGGGACCCCGTGAGTCTTTCTTCCAACAGTTCATTATTTCTTTGAAACACACTTTTCTTTGCTTCACTGCACTTTTTTTCCCTGAAATTTTCTCATTTACGACTGTTCTTTCTTAACGGGAGTCGTCCCTTCGTTCCTTCTCCGTCTACCCCTCACAGTGGCCCGGATGGTTCCAGCCTCTGAAGATCATTACGTCTCGCGTATTTTCGCAGCCCTGTTTCGCGCAGTGCTCTTGTCGGGTGCTGGGTTCAGCAATTGGTTTACAGCGGGCCCCACTTTATGCGGGAAGCGAACTCGTTATTTCCGAGTGACCTTTCTTCTGTGTGAGACCTTGCCCGGTGTCTCGTTTTTGTGTCCCCAACGTCATTACGGCGCCGTAGCACAGACCGGTACGTATATACTGCTCGCAAATGAACTCGGGTCAGCCCACGTGCCGAAATTCTCTCTTACTCCGCGAGTGCGTACTGCATGCAGTTGTAGCGACGATTAGTTTGGCTAGTTTATTTCTTTACTTAACCATAAATTGACAGCTCCCGATATGTGTGCCATTGGCGTGTAAAGATAATGTTGTGTCCATAATAGATCTTAAATTGAACAGTATTTCTCGCAGTACTGCTGACGCGGTCAAGGTTTAAATATGAATGAATGAATGAATGAATGAATGAATGAATGAATGAATGAATGAATGAATGAACTGAAGTGACCATTCACCTGAGCCGACTGCATTATTTTATGTCATGGTTTTATGCAATTCTCACAAACATTCAAACTCACCAATATACTTTCTAATAAAATATAATATTTAGATTGTACAAGAAGGAACAGAAAAATAGTAGAACAATGCGTTTTATGTGCGCGTAAATAAAGACAATATTTAGGTCGCACATGTAAGTGTTTCGATTTATTTATTTATTTATTTATTTATTTATTTATTTATTTATTTATTTATTTATTTATTTATTTATTTATTTATTTATTTATTTATATGAAGTACTCTCAGCACCATTGTGGCGTTATAGAGAAGAGTGGTATGCAACTGTGTTACATTGTTGCAGGTGTAATTCTTGAATGTGACTGGCCGTGTTGGTCTAGTGGTTATGGTGCTCGACTGCAGACCCGAAGGTCGCGAGATCGAATGCCGGCAGCGGTGGCCGCATTTCGATGGAGGCAAAATGCTATAGCCCGTGTGCTTAGATTTAAGTTCACGTTAAAGAACCCCAGATGGACGAAGTTTCCGGAACCCTCCGCTACGGCGTCTTTCATAATCATATAGTTGGTTTGGGACGTAGAACCCGAACGATTATATTATTTTTGAACGTCGATTTTTCCGGATTTCTGGCTCTGGTTGAGTTAATGCTGTTGCATAGTGATTTCGATTATGATGAGGTTCTTGAAAAAAAATTCGGAAATGATCAATGTAATTTTTTCGTCCGAGTCAATGCGTATAGTGTTATCGACGATGAAGTGCCTCTTAAAATGCTCATCTTCGCCCACTTTTGTGACCCCGTCAGCGTTGCGGAAACGATCCAAGCGCTTGCTTCATTTCGACCAACGAGGCACGCGCCCTGAGTGTTTAGAGAATTTTTTCTTCTTCCATGGTATAGAGCATCGAACTTCGGTACTAGAGGGCCAGAGTTCAAATCCAACTTTCCGAACATTTTTCACGTTGTTACTTATGTTTTCCCGGTGTATGCCTAACGCTGAATCGCGGCCGCGCTTTATAGCGCTCCGTGGCCGAAGCTACACGTGCGCGCTTCTGTGCGCGTGCGTGTGTGTGTGCGTGCGTGTGTGCGTGTGTGCGCGCGTGCGTGCGCGTTCATTTCACTATTTTAACTCAGAAGTACTTGTTGGGCTAAAAAAAGAGTGGGATTGATCGAGGGCTCGTTTCTTTTTGTTCGACACAATCTAATAAAACCAGCAGGCAATGAAGCTAGAGAAGGTACAGGAGACATTACTTGTTTTAACTGTATTGTAGTAATTGTGACATAAATAGAAAAGTACTAAAGTAGAAGAAAAATCAACGTTCCGCAGGTAGGCACCGAACCTACAACCTTCGGATCGCGCGTCTGATGCTCCGCCAATTGAGCTACAGCGGCGGTCGCTTTCCCATCGACTTTATTGGGCATTTGTGTTTGTGTGATCCCGGGAGTGTTAGCCAGCGTCGCTCGTAGCAATGACGGCGAGTGTTGCTGTTGGGCTGGTCAATTCGTACTGTCTTGTTGAACATATGACTATGGCCATTTGTGTGGCCTAGTCATATGGCATAGTCATACGGCACTTGTGTAGCAAAGGTCAAGTGTGTGGCATGTTTAGCTTTCTCAGGACATGAAGCATCATTTTATTCCGTTGTTTGTTCCACGCTTCTAATCCTTCGAAAGTGCACTCTAAGCGTTTTTAGAAGGGTGCATTTACCCCGCACAAAAATAGGATGTCGTACATCACACGCAACGTTGCTCTACCAAGGAAAATTAATAAGCGTTTTACGAAATTTTCCGAAACAGGCAAAATAAGTTTGAAAAAGAAGCGGGAATCTAGCAATATTCTTCAGCCCTCTGCTTAATCCACGCGTTTAAGGATATCCATGTACAGCACAGCGCTCTTAACATGCCGCACTGTCCCACCAAATATAAATTTTGTGAATGATCTCGCCCTTCCACCGCACTGGGAAAACACACATATGACACTTTCCGGTGCTTCTATTTGCACACATCTTCGCTGCAGATGGTTGCTACATATTCGCAGTCGGTGGTGTATAGCGGGTGTTTATCTGCAGTTTTAAATATCGCGCCACTTGCCGCACTAAATAGCGCCCGAATACCATGGCTAGAGTGACCTAGAATAGGGGGAGTGTCCAAAGCGCCGGCTCCCGCGTGGGCCTTTTGGCGTGAACTCCCGCGCCGCGCCGCTGCTGCGCCGGACCCGTGGGCTTTGCGCGCTCGGGAAGCGCGCGGAAAGCGAGGGGCGTCTGCTACGCGCTGTAGTTTTTTGCGCCGCGGTTCCACACAGGGCACTTGAAGTCTACTTAACTTTTATAATGCTGTGCGGAATGGAGCTTATCCATCTTTAACCGTTGTGTTGGTGCTGGGGCAACAACAGAATGCAAAAAATCACGTGTCAAGTGGCATCAGCGTGGTCTGTTCCGGTCACAAAGTTCGAGAACGTTGGTGCGTGTGTAAAAACGTGCAAAACGGACACGCACAAGCAAAGAACGAAAAAAAAACCTTATTCGCACGAGTAATCGGGCAATAGCATCACGCATGCACGAATTAGGAGTAATAAAAAGATTAAATTGCACGCGCAGTCAGCTGAAATACTTGCGCGCAGTGACCGCTTCACACTACGAGCTTTTTACTCGTGGTCGCCACTGGTTTGCTAGCCATATGGACACCGCTTTATTCGACAATTTATTAGCCTCCACTACCTCTTTATTATGGACGGAGCACACCGGGAATACGCAAGGGAAACAAAAAAAGAAAAAAAAAGAGTAGAGATGGCCATACAACCGCAATGCTGTTGGCTTGTTTTTTCTTCTGAGGTAGCGTACAACAAGGCTCACCGTGCGCAAACATTTGAAAGGAAAGCAATGCCAGGTAAACTAACCTTATTCCACAAGTTTTTGCATAAAAGGCGTAATATAGAAAATGCTTTACAAATATCCAGATATCATGAAACAAAGTTACAAATGCCCCCATTCTTGCTGTATAAGCTGCCTGAACCAAAATTACGGTAAGAAATTGATAAATAGACGTGTAGTATCTCAATCACTTCAGAAAATTGTTCAAATGCAGAGATCCCTTATGTACCTCGCCGGAAAAAATGCAACACGCGATAATATATATATATATATATATATATATATATATATATATATATATATATATATATATATATATATATATATATATATATATATATATATATATATATCGCTGAACGTTAGTATGGAACGTTCGCGCGAGATGCATGCATTGCTTCAAGCCTTCACCATACGAAATGAAAACAGTTTCAAACAACTCATTCTCAACATCAGATGTTTTCACGGTTCTCGGAGGTCAGCGTTCGCCCGGTTCAGAGACTTTACAAAAGATGTGGACGCGTAGTTACATAAAATACAATTGTTTCCGCGGCAGTTGAGTGCGCGCCAACAGGGCACCCGACCGCAATTTCCCGCTTTTTCCTGATGACCTCAATATAGCGTCCACGACAATTCGTGCTGAAGCTCCGGTGTACTTAAATAGCGAGTCTTGTCATCTCTTTAATAAATATAAAGAGATGACCAAACGGGTAAAGCAAGCCTCTTTTGTCTCCCAGACGCGTGCAATCAGCTGCTCTGAACTGAGAATCACGTTTGTTTTCGGGCGATCGCTCGTAACATGAGGTGAGGCATACACGATGTTGCACTGTTATCGTCTCATTTTCTTTGGTTTGTCTTTTTTAAAGGCTAAAGCCTCATCAAACACGAAAATTGACCGTCGGCATCCCGCGTAGCCAACACGAGTGATGCACAAAATCATCACGCGATGACGTCGACAGAACTTGTGACGCAGTGTGACGTCATTCAACGTGACGTTATATCATGACGCCACCACGTGACATGGTCGCTTTGCATTGCCTCCGTGATCGGGGGGCGATCACGGAGGAAATGGGCGAGGGAGGTTCAATGCATCGACTGACGAAAAAGATGGCTTTCGTTTTCGAGTCATCTCAGGCGAATGCATAAGGGACCATGTTTTTTTTTATGTAATTTTTTCGCATACATTTTACCTATGCGGTCAGTTTTTCAAAATGTATGGGTAAGTCTTACATGTTGACATCGATATCGGTGACCACCACGTTTTTTATAGCCTGACGGGAAACAAATTGTCAGACCACACATCGTCAGAATTATTTCTGGCTACAGAAAGCGGGTTTGCGCGCCGCACACCATATTATTATTGTTAGTCGTTACGCAAACGGCAAGCATGTCAGGTTAGTGATGCCATGACCTATCGGTCGTGTTGGGCATACGTACATTCGTGCCCCTCCGTGCCAATTTTCGTGTATACCACGTGAACGAGACGCGAGTAATTTTTTACTTTTGGTACCGCGGCCACGCCGACTGACACATTCGGCTTCGCATGAAATGGCTTGAAACAGCAGAGCGCCGGAGGCAGCCTTGTAAAACCAATCGAATGCACGAAATAAAAGATAGGATATGAAGGGTGCAAACGCGTTAGCATGCATGAGCTAGTTACTACGTGTATATGTGCTACGTTCTCCTGGTTATCTCCAGTTTATTCTCTCCTGCAGCAAGTTTACGTTCGTCATTCCACACGAAAGTAATTTAAGCGCCTTTTCTCACGATGAAGTGCGCGCAGGATGCGTTCCTCAAACAGCCGCGGAAGTGTGGACCAATGCGGTGACAAACCAGCTGAAAGGATACATACAAAAACCCCGTTTCACAACACACAAACTAACAAACGCGTTCTCTGCGTGATGAGTCGCTGCAGTATTATGTTGCAGTGACGCAATTGCCCAAATCTCCGCAATTGCCCAAATCTCCGCAATTTTAGCTAATAGCGGCCAAAATATCACGCGCGTAGCAGACGCTCGCCGCTTTGACGCGGCTTCCGCCGCGGAGAAAGCCCACGGGTCTGGCACGGCAGCGCCGCGGCGCGGAAGTTCACCGCAAAAGGCCCTCGCTCCTCCCATGTATTCGCGCGGCGCTTTGGACACTCCCCCTATTCTAGGTCACTCTAACCATGGCAACCACAGTGCCTGATTGTTTATCCATCTATGAAGCAGGCGTAGAAGGAATACGCATGAAGTTCTCCGGTTTGGCGAGGGGTGGCGACAGCCGCTCGATCAATACGAAGGAAGCTTTAACAAAGTTGGGAACAGCGCAGAAAAGTTTTTGCTGGAGTGGAAACTGCGTCTGGAAAAAGAAGCCAGACCTCCAGGCACAATAAAACATGAGCGTACAGCGAAGAAAAAGCACCGTTTGCCTCACATGCCGTAGAATTTAATGTCGGTAATTTTCCCGGACAGATACTGCTCAACAGGTGTCTTATTGTTACTGGCTTCCTTAAGACGCTTCAAAGTATCGGCAAATTTTAGCAGAGATCAAGTTACCAATACTCATCCAGATATATTACTTTTGTCGGGAATATCTTTCTTATTTTGTATTTATGTGAGCTTTTAGGGTCAACAAAACAAAAGCACCTTATCGCTGATCGGGTATCACGCGAGAAGGCCATGTTTTTGAGGTAAATTCTAGGCAAATGCTGGCTACATCTCTGCTGCTAAGACCATGTGAAAGGTTCCACGCCAGAATTTTTTCGAAACCTCCACGCATATCCGTCTGTTACTGATGTCATGTACAGTACACGCAGACGGTTGCAAAGTATTTCTTCGGGCCACACCTCTCTGTCATACTTCAGCCTTTCTTACGTTACTGCGATTTCTGAAACTTTCGATTCGAACGCGCTGTCAAGGGGAATGCATTATATATACAATGCACGCACCTCAAGACTTGGATATCGCGCGCCCTGAGATTGACATTACTCAACTGAGATTGAGAACTCAACTCAGAAATCGAGATTGAGATTGATTGAGATCGACAACTTGAGATTTCGCGCTTCTGTAGCAGGACACAGCTATGTCAAATAGGCTGCCATACACAGTGGTGTGCCCGCGATTCAATGCATTGCTCTTGGATGTGCGTATTCGGAAGGTGGAATAACGCGCCACCACCGATGGATGGATGCTATGAGCGTCCCCTTTAAAACGGGGCGGTGACATGTCTGCCACCAGGCTCGAAGAAAAAAAAAAAGAAAAAAAAAACTTCCTTGTTTCATGTTGGCCTAATACCTTATCTACATTGATTAAATCTATGCTATTATACCAAAACAATATAAATTCACGGTCCATCTCTCTGCCTCTTAAGGCAGAATGACCTTATTTTTCCCCCATTATTTATTTTTGTTCTTTATCTCTACTTTTCTGCCACCAATACTCTAACCGTCTCTTACTTATTTCTATCGCGGACGTGTGCAGCTTTCCATTGTTGTCCTCAAAACCCAAGGCTTCATGTAGACTCGTGCCCACACGTATACCTGGGTGAATATCGCCACATTCAATCAGTACATGTTCCATCGTTTCCTTAGTTCCCCCGCAGCATGTACATTGTTCTTCTTCGTTACTGAATCTCGCTTTATAACTACGCGTTCTAAGGCAGCCCGACCTTGCTTCAAACAGTAAAGCGCTTCCCCTTGAATTATCATAAAACCTTTCCCTCCTTATTTCGTTTTTTCCCTTTCGGTAGTTACTCAGAGCCGGCTTCTTTTCCATCGCTGCCATCCAATAAGTCCTCTCCGCCTCTCTGACCTTCCGCTTAATGCTTCTTGTTGCCATATCGCCCGCACTGCTAGCCGTATATTTACTGGTGAGCCTCCTAGTTCTTTTTCTCCACTGCGTGTCAACGCTTTTTCTATACAAATACCTGAAAACCTTCTCTGCCCATCTACTGTTCTTCATTTTCCTCAGCCTCTCTTCGAATCTCATTTTGCTCTGAGCTTCCCTCACTTCAAAGCCTGTCCATCCCATATCACCCTTTACAGCCTCATTTGTCGTCTTCCCGTGAGCGCCCAAGGCGAGGCGGCCCACCGTCCTTTGATTTACATCCATTCCTGATTGTACCTCTGATTTCATGCACACCACTGAGTTCCCAAATGTAAGCCCCGGAACCATCACACCCTTCCACAGCCCTCGAAGCACCTCGTACCTATTGTATCCCCATAAAGCTCTGTGCTTCATAATTGCAGCATTCCTCTTTCCCTTTGCTACCGATGCTTTCTCTTGTACCTCCATATATCTATCCCCCTCATTTACCCATACTCCGAGGTACTTGTACTCGCTTACCCTCGGTATTTTTTGGCCCTGTATTAAGACCGTATGGTCTCCGTGATCATTGAATATCATCAATCCACATTTTGTTGCACTAAATCCTAGTCCTAGAGCCTCACACTCCCTTCCGCATATATCTGCCAGTCGCTGTATATCATCTTGACTGTCCGCAAATAAGACAATATCATCAGCATAAAATAGACCTGGAAGCTTCTGCTCAACCATCACTCCGACCTGTTTGTGTGACAAATTAAATCCAATGTTGCTACCTTCTAGCGCTTTTTCCATCCTCGCCATGTACAGCATGAATAACAGCGGGGACAAAGGGCATCCCTGTCTCAGCCCCTTGCTAATTTCAACGCTGTCCTTGCTACTTATTCCTTCCCATTCTATACAAACTGTATTTTCTCGGTATATTTCTCTCAAAAGCTGTACACAGTCATCACCTATGCCCACTTCCTTCAATATATCCCAAGGCAAGGGTGGCGTGTGCCGTCTGGAACCACCGATTCCAGACGGCACACGCCACCTAGATTTTATGCTGCGAGTGACGCAGGCAGAGTTCGCTCGTTCGCCGAGGGATGGCGCGTCAGAGCGCCATCCCTCGGCGGCTCCTGTTTCTGCCCCTTCCCCCCCCCCCCCTTTTTTTTCCTTTTTTTTTTCTCTCTTTTTTTTCCTCTTTTTTTTCCCCTACCGTTTTACTGAAAAACAGGTAATAAGTAGAGCTTCATGTTTGGCTAGGGCGTGGTTTCCACGTCCACCCGTTGCGAAGGGTTGGCCACAAAGTCATCATCATCATCATCATAAGGCGAGGGTGTGACCGCCAAAATTAAATCGGCATGCCGCCCCGTGACTCCCACTTGTATCCGACAGCTGGTGTGAGACGCGGAGAGAACGGGATGGCCGCTTGTTTACATGGGAATTGCCGGTTGTTAAATGCGAAGCATTTCTTAGCGAACCTTTGGTACTTTGAGCGTTTCTATCTATCTATCTATCTATCTATCTATCTATCTATCTATCTATCTATCTGCCTACGTCTGGGTGCTCTCATGATCACCTCCTTAACTTGGGGTAGACCAAAATTGGCATGGGAGGGAAAGAGGATTTGACGAATATGACTGTCGGGTCATGACCTGAGTAACATGAAAATCCTGTCGCGTACGTCGTGAAACCCTTTCCTCCAGACACGTGGGGCGCATACCCGTTTACCAAGGGCCGCGGTGTACGGGTATGCGCCACAGGTGAGTGACACTTTATATCTACCAAGGAACGGCGTGAACAGACATTGGTAATTTAAATGCGAGGGCGTTAAGAAAAACCGACATCGGCAGCGTTGACCCAACGAACGGAAAGAATAAAAAGTAGGATCCCAGCAGGAATTGAACCCAAGCATTCTGTGGGGCAATCAGGTATTCTACCACAGAGCCACGCCAGGTCTATAAACCAGTTTGGAAAAACAGCCTATGCAGCCGCAATGTCGGTGCAACGTCAATTGTGGTTGTGGTGTTAGCTATCTAATTTTACACGAGAGCAATAAACATTACATATGTGCTCCTACGATACGGCGTCATATCAGATTGACGTCTGTGGTTCCAGTGTTTGCTCCGCTTTTATAGCAGTCTAATAAACATTACATTTGTATGCCTACGATTTACCAAGCTATATTGAATCATTGCTTGACCCCGGAGGAATACATTAATGAAAGTTACGTATGATATTCACATGACTGCACCATAAAGGGCACGTAGTTTCGATAATACTGACGTATGTACTCTAACGTGAGGGCTGACGTGACGTCACACCATACGTTACCCTTTAAACGCCAGTGTTGTCGACGTGCCTGGTAAGCCCACGATGTGCACACAGCTACTACACTTACAAAAACACGTCGATCCACCTCGTAACGCTTGGCCCAAAGCCATAAAATACAGCATAGAAGTACTCACTGACTGCTTCGCATGAAACCGATTCCCACAACGCGTGGTATCTGCCGAATTTTTTTACGCAATGCATGTTCTGGCTTTTACGTGCCAATATCGCGATACGATAATGAGGCACGTCGTAATGTAAGGACGCCGCGATAATTTTAAACCACCTGAGGTTCGTCCTTAACCAAGTGCTCATGCGGGCGTTTCTCCATTAGCCCCATCGAAATGGGGACGCCGTGACCGGGAATCGAACCGGCGTCCTCGAACCTAGAAGCGCTACACTTTAGGTTCTAAGCTCTTGGGACGGGTAATGTGTGCAATATTTGTTTATTCACTCACCATTCACCAATCGAGTGCCATGGAACCGCTATTGTTGATGCATTACAGTCGCTCAAGTATCGCAAGCAATGTTTTAAAAGAGCGCTCAAGTCGCCACACTTGCGCTGATTCAAATGCTAAATAAGACAAATTCCATGCATTGTAGAAATCAATTTCATGCGAAGCAATCGGCCAGTAGCAATTTATGCCGTATTTTTCGCTTTGAACGAAGCGTTACGTGGTGGTTCGAAGCCTTCGTGTGAACACGTGCCAGGAGGAGGAGCGGCATACGGATGCACAATTTTTCGCATAACGTTCCACCAAGTTGCGGACGCAAGTCACCATGTTACACGTATACGTTTCAAGCGTAGTGGTACACCTGTATATTGTAGCAACGCCTTCAGAAAGTCTTACTAGTACAGGGCGCGCGTTGGTTTGGTCTGTATGAAATTCATAAATGGGAAAGTAACCGATGTCAAAACGGTCGTAATGCTTCAAACAGCCTGTTTTACGTACGCAAACATTATGCCATGACAGTCTTCCAGGCTGGTGCTACAGAAAGCAACAGTGCTAACGATTAAAGACTTGCGAAAGCGAAATACTTCTGTACATATAACGTCTACAAGAAAAAAAAAATGGTACGTCAGAATTTTTGGTAACTGAACGAAAAAAGCTTTTCGTTTCTATAGTTAACGGTCTAATTACAGTATAAAAGTGCAATAAAACGACTTCGTGCGCGCACAATATAAGTTAGCACTGCTGTTAACGTACTCTTAGCAATAACGGGGTGTCTCTCGGCAGCGTGGAATCTCCCGTGTTCGTGCTATTGTCAGGTTGCGTATCCGACACAGTGGTTCCTGCCGACGTCGCGTTAGCTAGCTTCAGCGGTTTAAACCAGGCCACCGAGCAAGCGTGGTCCCTTCTCATCATAGTATTAGCTCCGCATTGAAATACGTTCGCGAACACACCGATTTCCTTGAGAGGTTCGTTGCACAGGCGTTCGCCTTCTTTCTCACCACACTGCTGGTAACACCAAAGAGCGAATAGGAGCTGCATGCCTGAGATGTCGGGAATGCCAGGGAGGGTCAACGGTTCGTCGTCTTTGGTTGCTTTCATGGCCGCTAAGACGGTGACCGCTAGGGCTATAACGCGCTGCAGAACGACTATCTTGCCTCCTGTGGCATTGCCGGGCTCCTGCTTTCTGAAGATGCAATGGGCGGTGGCGTGCCAACGCGCCGTTGTTTCCTGCGTACCGTACAGCACCTTGGCCATGGCGGACGCCATGAGTGAGCCCAGGCTGGCGAGCTTGAGCAACAGGGGCGCGCCACTGTCGTAGGCCGGCACAACGGCCACGTCCGGCCGAAGGATGATGTCGTTGGAGACGCCGTCGATTTCGTAATACAGCATTTCCGCCGGAAGCACGCCGGCTACTCCCATCGAGACGCGAGTCCAGAGGGTCCTACTGCGGCCAATCATGAGGCGTCTCCAGTTCTGGAGCGGATCCGAGGTCATGTCTTCGTAGTCAGCGTAGCTCTCCTTCAGATACTTTTCGTCCGAAAGCGTCAGGCGGTCGAAAAGGTGTCCGGTACCGTTGGTGTACGTGGGCAGCATGTCGACCCCCGAGCGCATTTCGACGCCCTCGGCGAAGACGTCGTTGTAAGCTCCGCGCACCATTTGCAGCAGTCGTTTGATGTCGTCCTTGACGGCTTTGTGGAAGGCATGCTGAACGTAGGGCGCCAGAAGGGCGAAGCTGGCACTCTGCTCTACGATGGCGAAGCAGTAGCCTCTGTGGTATTTCAGCGCGTCGTCGAAGGATGGGAAATCTTTGACGATCCAGGGCGCGTACACTCTTCTCGTCAGGACTTCCGCCATGTACCACCTATAATACGCTTGCGCCACCGCGTTACCTACATCATGCGGCATTTCCATGAATTTCTTAAACAGGAACAGGGAGTCCACGTAAAACCTTAGTGCATCACTGCGGTTCAGGTACGTGTCCAGGATGCTCGCCCACTGTTGCCTCGAGACCCCTCGAATCGCGTTCTGGATGGTGCTTTCGTTCCAACCAGCGAAATTAATAATTGAGTTTGCCTCTTGCAATGCATCCTCGGAATCCGCGATGACGGTCTCGTCAATTTTCTTCCAGTCGTCGTACGTCAAGTTGGGAAGCTTGTTTTGCTCGAACGTTGTCTGGAACATCTCGTAATCCTTTCTTAGGTCGTCGTAGTAGCCAGGTTTCTTCCTCCTGCGGGCGTACGCCTTCAGCGACTCGCTGGGAGCCATGCGCAGGGTGATTCCCTGGTCCGTCTGGCGAACGTACGTGAATTTCATTGGCGCGGCGATGCGCCACGTGAAGTGCAGGTAGAAGGTCGCGTTCAGAGCGTCGACCGACCCCGTCCAGCCGGGTGGCGAGTAAAGGCCGGCTTCCTCGAGGATCTGCAAGAGTGTGGTGAGGTTGGTGTTGTTCTTGGCGACGATGTCCTCGCACGCCTTGTAGGCCAACGCGGCTTTTTCGGAAGGCGACTGTCCTGTGGCGGGCACGTTCACGGTCCGGATCAGAAAGGTGACATCGTCGACAAGCTTTTGGAACAGGACTTCGCCTAGGCTCCCCTGCAAGTACATAGATCGCTGTTGGCTTTTTTTGAACCCTTGAGCATGCTCATTTTAGAGAAAATGCTAAGGTTACAGTCTCGGCTTGGTGGTGCGACATGACACAGGTTAAAAGCGCGGAAGACGAGGCCAGAGAAGAGGCTTTACACACACGAGCGCTGCACACAGCGCTTGTGTGTATAAGGCCTCCTCTTCTCAGTCCACGTGCCCTGCCACGGTGGTCTAGTGGTTATGGTGCTCGAATGCAGGACCCGAAGGTCGCGGGATCGAATTTCGGCCGCGGCGGCTGCACTTTCGACGGAGCCGAAAATGTTTGAGGCCCGTGTACTTAGATTTAGGTGCACGTTAAAGAAGCCCAGGTGGTCGAAATTGCCGGAGCCCTCCACTACGGCGTCCCTCATAATCATATCGTGGTTTTGGGACGTCAAACCTCAGAAATTATTATTCTGTCCTCGTGTTCGGCACTTTTACCCTGTGTCAGGTGAACAGATTTGTTGAACTACTCTCTAAAGTTTCTATTGTCCAAATTTCAGGAGCTTGAATTGCGAAAACTATCATGAAATAGCCATTACAACGCGGAGTACCAGAAAAGGGCACCGTCGAATTGGTGTTTCGGTACTATTTTCCCTCCTTTATTCCAGACGACTCAGCGCATCCACTTGCTCAAGATAAGCTCATTGTTTAGTGAACACTTTATAGGCCCAAGCAGCAAAGAGACAGGTTGGGCCATTTGATTAGGATATTCAACGTAACGCAAGACACGAGCAAAATAAATTACAAAAAAAGACATACACGGCGCCAACGAGATACACGATTGCTTACATTTAAAAGTATGAAAAGTTTTGATTTGCGATTTCAAAAAAAAAACAAAAAAAAACGAACGATCCGTGGCTTGCAAAATAAAGGGGTCATGAATATTGGACAAAAAGATTTACGGCGAAGTGCCAGAAAGGTTTTGCTGCGGCTAAAGCCATCGGTTGAAAGAATCAGCGAAGGCTGACTTGTGACGGTGGGACATTTACAAAATCACAGTGAAACATCATCCAGCAATGCCATCTGGGTGGGAGTCCCGAAAATATTTATCAAGTGTTTTAAAATGCCTCTTTAGAATGGGTAACTTCATTGCGTATGTTTTAACTGTAATCCGTAATTTAATTTCTGACGCTGCATTTTACGGGTTCTATGATGGAGGGGTACATACCTCTGTAGACAGCGATGCCAATATTAAGGCGAAAGCCTTAGACGCCTCAATAAACGCGAAAACTGGCCGTCCGCGTAGGCGTGTCTTGGCGGCGTCAACACGAGTGATGCAAAAAATCATCATAATGCGATGATATCACAACATGACATCATCATGGCGTCACAGATGACCAAAATTTCACATCAACTGAGAAGAAAAAGGAAAAGAAGATGGCTTTCGCCTTCGAGTTGTCTTAAGCGAATGCATGGGAGATTTTTTTTTTCATTGTCTCTGGTGTTTCAAATGCTGGAATAAGCATACCTCTGCAAATATTTTTTGTTGTGCTTTTTGAACAATGCGAGTAGCATAGCATGCTGGCACGTCTCGTGCCAAGAATTTTCGAGAAACCGAGGAAATCACTTACTGCATACTTCCAGCCTCCACAGATGTGCAGGTAGAAGTTTTCGCAGGGATTCACGTCCGGCGCGATACTCTCGAGCAGCAGCTTGGCGACTCTCACGCAATGCTCAGACGTGCAAGTCGCCGTGGTGACGCTGCTTTTTCTCTCTAGGCCTCCTCTCGTGAGCATAATGAGGATGAGAAGGAAAACGATCGCCACGAACACCACGGCCACCCCGGTGATGACCAGGTTGCTACGATCGGGCTTGGCGGGGGGCGGAGGCGTCGGCGCCGGCTCGTGCTTGTCCAAAGGGACCTCATCGAAAGTTACAGCCATCGGGGATTTCAAGGGCGCCTCCCGAGTCTCCTTGCTGTCCGAGCGCGACTTGTCCTTATCGCTTTCAACGGCGTTTCTCGAGTCAGTCTCGGACTTGGTGCCCTTGGTGCCTTTTATGGAGTCCATTGCACCTTTGCTGCCCCTCGTAGATCCTGTCGCGATCTTGCCGCCCTTTAGGGAGCCT
Source organism: Rhipicephalus sanguineus (assembly GCF_013339695.2). NCBI lineage: Eukaryota > Metazoa > Arthropoda > Arachnida > Ixodida > Ixodidae > Rhipicephalus > Rhipicephalus sanguineus. The sequence goes on from NC_051178.1 coordinate 200,257,528, forward strand.
ATAATAAAGGAAAATGCAGGATTATTAGACTGATAGCCGAGGCTGCTAGTGGTCAGTCCAGAGAAAATGACGCGCGCACTCACTCACTCACTCACTCACTCACTCACTCACTCACTCACTCACTCACTCACTCACTCACTCACTCACTCACTCACTCACTCACTCACTCACTCACTCACTCACTCACTCACTCACTCACTCACTCACTCACTCACTCACTCACTCACTCACTCACTCACTCACTCACTCACTCACTCACTCACTCACTCACTCACTCACTCACTCACTCACTCACTCACTCACACACACACACACACACACACACACACACACACACACACACACACACACACACACACACACACACACACACACACACACGCACACGCACACACGTTCACAAAGCACGTTCACAAATTTTTAGTGATAACTTACCTTCAGTTTCAGCTATACACAACTGCTTATTCATTTAAAAGCAAGATTAAGAAAAGACAAAGCAAAATGTTGATATTCCATACTGTTAATCAAATTAGTGTAATCTGCACAATAAGAACTTTTAGTGGCTTATTTCGACTGGTCCTTTTTTATTTGACGTTTTCGTGCAGACGAATTGTATGTCCCATCGTTGTGCACGCTGTGCCATCTAGAGAGACTGAAATTTCATGGTTTAATACGTGCCTGCTATTGCGATTATGTATTGAGAGCTCGACGATTTAGAAAAGTGGGAAGCATAATAATTGTTGGGGTTCCAAGTCCCAAAACCGCGACACGATTATGAGGGACGCCATAGTGGGGGGCTCCAGAAATTTGGACCATCTGGTGTTCTTTAACGTGCACCTAAATACACGGGCCTCAAGCATTTCGCCTCCATGGAAATGCGGCCGCCACGGCCTGGATTCGATCACGCGACCTTCGGGTCAGCAGTCGAGCACCATAACCACTGGACCAGGGTTTTCAGACGCAGCTAAGCCAGCGGGCCGCAGTCACGAAGTTTATTCCCACGAGTCATCAGTGGCCTTCAGTCCTCCCTTTGCTTAATAAAAGAATCTCTCATCATCATTCCCATGAGTGTCGGGTCGTTGCAGTGAAGATGAATGGAGCGAGGGGGAGGGGGGGGGGAAGCTTGAACAAAATGTCATCTAACATTTCCATTTGTAGGAACTCCTTTCCCATATCTCATTCAATCTGAAGGGTAAATGACGTCAGGTTTCGAAAAAAAAAACATATCCACACTGATCTCCATAATGACTAAAATCTGGATGCCGATTCTGAGATATATAGTTTTCGTTCCACGGTCATGTTTCAACTCGTAGTGACCGCATGAGGTGCCTGAAGAAAAAAAAATGGTTGCGGCCAGTCTCATCGCTGTAGCTTACCTGAACAAAACGTTAGTATTAATCGCAATAGGCGAGAAAATACTACGAATACCATTTAGCAAATTCACAAAACTTTATTCTGTGTGAAGCCGCGTGCCGCTAGCCAAAGGTTTGAGACCCCTGTCCTAGACCACTGTGGCGTGTTTATGGGAAGTTGCAGAATGTTATTGTTACGAAATAAAAAAAAATATTGTAGTCACGTGGGGACAACGACATCATGCTACCGTGCTCATTACCGTGCCCGCCCTTGCTGCCCATCGTGGAGCCGGATGCGGCGCTAGCCTTCGCGGAGCCCCCTTGTGTGTCCTTGCTGCTTCTCGTCGAACGGGGGGTGCCTTCGTTTCTCTTCGGTGTCGTGAGCTTCTCGCCGGAATGCTTGGCGCTGCTTGAAATAGACGGCGATGCTTTGTCCTGTTGCACCCCTTGGGGGAGATGGCCTTCTACTGCAGGCGGATTATGAGGATTTTTGAGCGCAAAATAAAGAAATATTGTACTCACGTAGGGACAACGACATCATTCTACCGTGCTCCTTACCTTGTCCGCCCTTGCTGCCCATCGTGGAGCCTGATGTGCCCGCGGCGCTACCCTTCGCGGAGCCTTGTGTGTCCTTGCTGCTTCTCGTCGAACGGGGGGTGCCTTCGTTTCTCTTCGGTGTCGTGGGCTTCTCGCCGGAATGCTTGGCGCTGCTTGAAATGGACGGCGATGCTTTGTCCTGTTGCACCCCTTGGGAGAGATGGCCTTCGACTGCAGGCGGATTATGAGAATTTTTGAGCGCGAAATAAAGGAATATTGTACTCACGTAGGGACAACGGCATCATTCTACCGTGCTCCTTACCTTGTCCGCCCTTGCTGCCCATCGTGGAGCCCGATGGGCCCACGGCGCTGCCCTTCGCGGAGCCACCCTTCGCGGAGCCACCTTTCGCGGAGCCTTGCGTGTCCTTGCTACTTCTCGTCGAACGTGGAGTGCCTCCCTCTCTCTTCGGTGTACTGGCCTTCTCGACTGAATGCTTGGCGCTGCTTGAAATGGACGGCGATGCTTTGTCCTGTTGCTCCCCTTTGGGGAGCTGGCCTTCGAGTGCAGGCGGATTATCAGGATTTTTCAACGCGGGCAGGCCATGGTTGGGAGGCAAGTGGTCGACTGACGGCAGCGACTGCCGCCCGTAATCCAGCGCCGCTTTATCCTCTGTAACGCCGGTAAGAGCGGTTTTTTCCGGCTGATTGGACATCACTGAGCGAACCGAGTCCTGCCGTCTTCCGGCGACAAAACGAATCGTCCCCTTCTGGTCAGTCGTGACGCCACTTATCGTTGCGCTTGGTCGAGGTATCTCTGCGAAAACATGATTGATAACGATGCCAGATTGAGGCCTCGCTGCACAAATGTTTTATTGTAAAGTCAAGGGCGTTTAATGGCACATTCGATGCTTTCGGCTGGAGTCGCGCCTTTATCGCGAGGAACGAAAAAAAAGCTCCATTTCCCCAGTCCTCTACCTTGCATCGCATAAAGTCACGCGGCGTGGAGTTTGTGCATTACAGGTCTTCTAAACAACGCCTGAAAATGCATAAAAAAGAGCGTTATTCTCTCATTGGGTTTCCCGTCTTTTCGGCACAATTTGTGACGCCAGCAGTCTATTCACGTGACGTCATGGGGAAATAAGCTCTCGATTGGTCCATATACGAGGAAAATCAGCTGTGAATGGTCTCCTACACTGCATTGCCATTCAGTCGCACGACCGCCTTATCTCGCGTGACTATCGTCCGCGATCAACTGATTTCACTTCGTTCTGTGCGTTTTCGACTGTGCAATAGGAGATAACAACGTGCAGCTGAAAAGCGCTATTGTCCACATGTTTCATGAAATAAGTGGCGGGAAGGAGATAGCGCATGTAGGAAGGGTCGTGAAAGCGTGGAAGAGACCACTGTCTCGTCTTTGAAACCGCATGTTGTAACTTGACAAAGGACGGAAACCAGGCTTACTGCTTTATTGGACGCATCAGCGGCGTCTCAATACAAGGCACAAAGCATCAGACCACGATACAGATAGTTGCCGGCTTTGTATAGCCGGCGCACAGGCGCTACATCATGGACACGTGAATAGGGGCGCAGGCAGTCAGCATAGTGGCCGTACGCACCGATCTTATCAACTGATAGCATACAGCTTTCGCAATGCCGAACGGCCACATTGCGCGGAAGTATTCGGATGTAACACCTCAATCTGTTTAATTCATAGGCCGGCAGGCCAACCGATCGACCAATTAGTGTGCATGGTTAAAGCGTCACAAGACTGCATTTGGACCGTGGAACATGCCGTAACGGAAGATCTCAGATTTATTGTCGGCACAGATAAATGGAAATATTTATGAGCCATGCTAAAAGTTTACAGCGCAGCTTTATAAGGCAACTCCGGTCGCCGTAAATTTCGGTCGGAGGCGTGACATTGGCTGTAGCACGTATCGCAGAATATCATGTTATCGATGTGGTGCAAATGTGGTGGAGAGAGTATACTGAACGGAAGGCCATCTCTTTTGCCGTCCATTGCATCATCGCTGCGTTGACTTATCGCTTGAAGATTACGGGCCGCCAGTTCACCCGCTTTATCTAGCGCTGTTCGGCGTTTGGCGGCTGGTGAAGATAGTGTGGCAGCGCTTTGGTAAAACACCGATATGTTAACGGGTGTAAGAAAAGACGCGCGTTGTATGTACACTGTATCCACATCACGGAACTAATCGCCTAATCGGCATGCACACAATCGCGACGGGGCAGAGCCTTGGCAGTGTACGTCTCTACTTAATCGACTAGAAGTGGCATTCTCGGGCGATGACATTCGGCAATACTTTCACTGGCGATATTTTACGTCAGAGTACGGACGCGCCGTTTTCAAATAAGGAAGACGCTTTCTGGCGCGTTTTCTTAGCACCGTTGGCATAGTGCCAGACCGATGCGGCCCGTTGACGGCGAACGTGTCTGGCTCTAGTCTCGTGAAGTATTGCTACAAGTGACGGGTCGGGACGGCCTTAGACTTCATGTACGCCAGCGCTCCCTAGTTGAAGGCACCGCCGGGCGGTATGCCAAGTCGTAGAGACAGCTCGTCGGCGACGTCTTCGTGTTCGGCGTGAATCTGCGGCACTCAGCCGTGTCAGGCTTGTTTGTTGCCTGAATCAGCTGCTTTCTATATACCGTCTTGTGAATCTAGCTTCAGGCATTGCGACTGAAATTTACCGAATTAGCCGGCTGCAGAAATATGACGAGAGTTTAAGACGCGACAAAAAAAAAAACTTTCTTCAGCGAAGTGCATTGCGTGAACCCTGCAGCTATATTGTTTGGTATTTACAAGGCGACAATAAAGAGTTAGTGATAATTGCAGTGGTTTTACGTCCCAAAACCACCACATTATTATAGATACGCCGTAGTGGCGGGCTCTGGAAATATCGACCACCTGGGTTTCTCCAACGTGCACTAAAATCGCATAGTACACGAGCTTCTAGTACTTCGCGGCCATCGAAATGCGGCCGCCGCAGCCGGGATTCGATTCCGCGACCTTCGGGCTAGTAATTGAGCCCCATAACCACTAGACCACCGCGGCGGGTAACAATAGAGAGTTAGGAATTAAAGCCTTTAGATATTGACCGGAAGCAGCGAATAACCTTGACGGTGTTTGAAGATGTAGCGGAACGCCTTTTTCACCTCTACATGATGTAATCGAACCGAAAGTAGTAGTGGAGGGGACGAAGAAGAACGTACCTTTCAGTGCCTTCGAGCAGTGTGGAATGGAGAGAAGTCGCTGTTCAGGTCAGCCGCACAGTTTCGGGTCCACTTGTGCCTCGATCGACCGATGCCGCTAGCACGAGGAAGAGCGCATGCACGAGTTCATGCGCAAGCCCGCGCTGCTTCTACCTTCTTTGTCATCACTTTATGGCATTAAGGAGCCCGCTTCACAAATGTTTAGGTTCGAAAGTGACCTTTTCCACTAGCCGCCAACCTTTGCTTATGATATGTTCATAATCATAATTGGGTGAAATTTTCTGCTATGAGCAGCTCAGACGTATAACACGTTTTTGTGAATACTGGCAAAGATGTATATGTAGGCGAAAAAAAAAAAGAAAGCAAGACAATCCTCACAATGGCTTAAACACGTCAAATGAACGCATTTCGCTGCTCTATGAAAAAAAAGGATATAAATTGCGCGCAGTTTGCGCTAAGTCGCGCAAAGCTTGGCACAACGAAGCACGGACCCGTCACCGCCCATTCTCCCCGTCGACCGACACGTCTATATCTTCGAGATGCGCGGCTTCCCCCTCGGGAGTACGCAGCCAGGCTATGCACTATAGAGCGGAGGTCGCGCGTGATGTCTCCGTCGGTGGGCGTGGCTTAGCTACTGCGCATGCGCGGCTTAGCCAGGTAATGCGGTATCTGGTCGCTAGACGACGCAATGCTTGCTTCCTCTTCTTTCTTCTTTCTTTCTTTCTTTCTTTCTTTCTTTCTTTCTTTCTTTCTTTCTTTCTTTCTTTCTTTCTTTCTTTCTCTTTCTTTCTTTCTCTCTTTCTTTCTTTCTCTTTCTTTCTTCTTTCTTTCTTTCTTTCTTTCTTTCTTTCTTTCTTTTCTTCTTTCTTTCTTTCTCTTTCTTTCTTTCTCTTTCTTTCTTTCTCTCTTTCTTTTCTTTTCTTTCTTTCTTCTTTCTTTCTTTCTTTCTTTCTTTCTTTCTTTCTTCCTTTCTTTCTCTTTCTTTCTTCTTTCTTCTTTCTTTCTTTCTTCTTTCTTCTTTCTTTCTTTCTTTCTTTCTTTCTTTCTTTCTCTCTCTCTCTCTCTGTACTCGTTTTCAGGTAGCCTCACAGTGGCACATACCAGTTAAGATGATGATAGTTTTCTGCGATCGACTCACAAGGAACGATTTGCTAAACAGCTTCGCTGTTAAAAAGCGTAGAATATGCGTGCAGTAAGTTAGGCAGAATTAACTATACACAACATGCACAACATGCACAAAATTTCAATGGAGCTTTACATAAGTCATTTCTAGCGTTTGTGGAGGCCCTTGAACTGTTCATATTGCTAAGTACAAGTTTCAAACTGGTCACATCGCCATGTGGTTATTCCCTCACCATTTATCTATGACGACACAGTATGTGTGAGAATTGTTGTTTGGTTATATTTAAATTATGCATCAAAAAGTCATTTCACAACAGAAAAAAAAAGCAAGAATGAATTTAGGCTCTTCAATGACACAATATCAACAAGGAGGTCTTTATTTGATTTTTCCAACAAACAACCATTCGCTGCTGTTCGCAGGCAGCACTCAAACACGGCACAATAGTTATATGTTCTGATGTCTGATATGCGGGCGTCGCACTTGAAACGGTGAGAATGGATTCGCACATCCCATTCTTAATACAGGAAAGAACAAACATGTCACTGACACGTGTATAGTGGTTCGGGCAGCAACATTCCGAAGGCAAGAGGCGAAGCTCGTGTAGGACGAAATTGGTCAGCTCTTCTCCGACGTTAGTCTAAAATGACGCGCAAGCATACGTGTCATATATAATCTGTATAGTATGTGTAGACGTTGTCAACATTGCGGTAACAATGATCCCATTAAAAATTATCTGCGCTTTAGACTTGAAAGAATCCAGCGAGACCTGTATTGGCGTTCTGGAAGTGTTAAGTTGGCTGTTCGTTTCAGTGCGCGCTGATTTTATAAGATCTCGAGAGCTGGCGAACCTGCCCCACTCATTACCGCTGACAGTCCAGCTGTACTCAATCAGTGTGCGCTGCAATAACTGTGCACCTAACGGATCGTTGCAGAATACTACCGATGCACTCCGTTTCGCACGTAGCAGGCAATGCTGCGAAGGCTACTCAAGAAGCGCGGTCATTACTTACTTTAGGTATTTCGCAGTGCAGTTATTTTATACGGAAAAATTGCTTCATGTATTACAGCTAATCGGAGGACGCAAGATTACGCCTGAACACTGTTCCGCTTTGGGCTTTCAGCGTGCGGCGTACTACGCTTTAGTCACGCCTGACGATTTCACGCCCGACGTGCTATTTTTAGGCCGCAAGTGGGATCGGTAAGGTACTTCATTGTAGCATTCGCAGCATTCCATGTATGAAATGTACTGCAGCGCACCATACTTGTTGGCGATAACGCGCGATAATTCAGGTACGAGCAGTGAGCTGCGGGCGCTCAGTGTGAAAAGTTTGGCACACTGCAGTTTTCGATATCTTGCGTTTTTTTTTTCTTTTTTTCCTTTCTTTCTGATCTCATACATTAGGGCTGCTGTATTTCCCGCACCGCTAGTGAGCAAGTGAGTACGAGGGCTTCTCACAGAATAGTTACAGTGCGTCATGAAAAGCCGGTAGATATCTTTCTCTCTCTCTCTTTTTTTTTTTTTTTGGTTGCTTCGTGGTGCCCGTAAATGTCTGGGAGAAAAACCTACCACTAACAACTGTGGCTTAATGCTTGAGATGCTTAAGGCTAATTTACACCTGCGACATGCACCGGTCGAGCGGTTATTTGCGACTGGCGACCCAAAGGTGATTCAAGGCGACCGGCGTTCACACCTGCGTGCGATTTATACCCGTCGCCTCGCATATTCCACGTCTGTTGGTATTGCCATTAAAATAAGCTGACGTTGTCTTTCTGTGCATCCAACTGGTTCAGAGGTTTGCTACTGCAGTTGCGCGACTGAAGAAACGACCAAGGAGCGACAGAGCCAAAGCAGTGGCTTTGCGACCAAAGCGGCCATTTGCGACCGTTTGCGACCAGTCGCTTTGCGGCTAACTTGGTTGCTGGACTGGTCTAGTCGCAGGTGAGAACGAGCCTTTAGTTTGTGAACGCATCAGGTGACTTCACGACAGTCACTCGAGCGCCGGCTACGTGTTCGGATCGGCACGCTGTTCCGAGGAGGGCGACCTCCGGTTTGCGTCCCTTGAAGATAAGGTGTAGACGGTCGATTGGCTCTTTGTCGAGCTGGTGTAGCGATCGGGACCGCCGCCGCTGTTCCTACAACTGGAACAGCTTGCCCCGTTCTTGCCCTCGGCGACGGTGTCCTTGCGGAAAGGCATGATGAAGCGCCTCCTCCTCTTTGAGCTGCTGCTCTTCTTTTGAAAGAAGAGGAAGATGAACGGGTTGATGGCGCTGTTGGATGCCGAGATGACGCCGAACAGGGCCACCACGTTTCGATCCAGGGACACGCTGGAACCGGCAAAGGCCAGGGCCAGCTCCTGAATCATGTACGGCACGTTGGTCACCAGGAAGGCCGCGAAGATGGCTGCCGTCAGCTTTACAGTCTTGACCTAAAAAACAATGGACAAAAACAGACGAACAGTGGAAGGAATCGCACATGCGGACATAATCTATGCTTCTGGAATTGCGGACTATGGCACAGCGTGCAAAATCGTATAACGGTTGACAGCGTTAAAGCATAGTGTTTGTCCTACACACACACCTTTTACTAGTGCTCTCTTTTCTTTACACTGCCGGAATCATCATACTCTCATCGTGCTCCTACTCGTCCAGCAAACAACGTTACGTAAATGTTTTGCTGCTACCACTGTGTGAAAAAAGAAGGGCCGGCTTGCTGGTAATTTCCTCTAATCGTCCTGCAGGACGTAAATAAAGTTGTTACAATCCAATCATGCGCAGACCACTTTTGTAGCCTTATCGTGCCACTGACGCCGAGTCTACGCCAGTGGCATTTGAGTACAGGTTGTCAAACATGCATGTAGCGCAGACTTGGTGACGGTTGCTGCAAAGTTGAGGTACGTACATACCAACTCACATCGTACTAGATTATTAGTCTTTTAATAATAATATCTGAGGTTTAACGTCCCAAAATCACGATATGATTATGAGAGACGCCGTAGTGGAAGGCTGCGGAAATTTCGACCACCTGGGGTTCTTTAACGTGCACCTAAATCTAAGTACACGGGCCTCAAACATTTTCACCTCCACCGAAAATGCAGCCGCTGCGGCCGGGATTCGATCCCGCGACCTCGGTCGGGTCAGCAGTCGAGTGCCATAACCACTAGACCACCGTGGCGGGGCAGATTATTAGTCTTTTATATTAGATTGTTTAACATTTGATGACCTTACTCACCAATTGAGCAAGATATCTTGTACTAGGTTCTCTCTTTAAGCAACCAGAAAAATATATATAGATGAGAAAAAATGTGCGATGGACGAGCGAGCAACATAGCTACAGCACCTTAGCCTTCGGAAGAGACGAGGTGGTCTGGTGGCCGTTCTTGAGGGCCGAGCTCTGGTGCCAAATCTCGGCAAGTATTCGGCCGTACAGGGCAACGAGCAGGATGAGTGGTAGCACGAACACAGCCAAGAACACCGAGGTCATGTACAGCTGGCGAGCAAGCGGCGAGACCGTCTTGTGAGTATAGAAGAGAGACGCGCAGTAGCTGATCCCGGAGCCCGCATCAACTAGCCGGAACACGTACAGGTTGGGCAGCGATGGCAGCAGCGACGCGACCCAGGCGGCCGCGGCGAGGCTAGAAGGCGTCGGGCAGCTGGCGAGCGGGTGCACGATGGCGAAGTGTCTGTCCAGGGCGATGGCCACGATCACGTAGGTGGACGAGGCGAGCGCGAACGTCTGCAGCACCTTGAAGACGCGACAGAAGGCGTCGCCGGCGATCCAGGCGCGACCCATGATCTCCCAGACCGTCTGCGAGGTCATCGTGACCGTGGTGACCAGAAGGTCGGCCACGGCCAAGTTCAGGAACAGGACGTGCGCCTTCTGGTAGCGACGACGCCGATGATTCCGTAGTAGCCGCCAGCAGACGACGCTGTTTCCCGTGACCGAGAAGGCGATCATGATGAGGATTTTGTGATGCGCACCTGACCGTGATACTGGGGCCCAAAGACCGTGATCGAGTCTTCATTGCCGCCGCCGACACGACCGGTGAGTTGGAGGGAGAAGTTGGTCGAGGCATTTTCCAGTGAGTCGGCGTAGCTTGGAGCGTTCGGATTGCTATTCGGCATTGCCCTTAGTTGTTTCGTGCGGCAGTGAGCCTCATGCCGACAATCTCCTCAGCTTTATTCGTGGCTTCACCGCATGAGGAGAGCGAACTTTCTGAAAAAGAGCGGGAGAAAAAAGGGAAGCTTAAGAATGTGCTGGTGAACACACTGCCATATTTGCGATCGATATAGGTAGACAAAGAAAGCATCGCTTGAATAAACGAAGTTGGCGGTGCTTGCGTGCCTCAGAAATACGATATGTAGAGGATGATGTTATTGCTTATGTAGGCTCACGAGCATAGGTCGGCAAACTCACTCATGAATCGGCTCACTCTGACTTAGATCGAGCCGTGAGTCTGAGTCTGGGTGGGTCCGGGT